>NW_020884903.1:1126139-1218731 GCF_003945725.1 Corapipo altera
TTTCTCTCTCTGTTTCTCTCTCTGTTTCTCTCTCTGTTTCTCTCTCTTTCTCTCTCTTTCTCTCTCTCTCTCTTTCTCTAGACTTCTGAGACACCATAGAATAACTTTTATTTAAAAATATGTTTATCACATTTACTGTAGGTGTCCAGGCTGCCTAAAAATATACATAATGCATGCAAAATTCAATTTAGCATTGGCAGGGGACTTGACCAGATGATATAACTGGTCATTTATAACCAACTATGACTGTAATTGCATGTCCGTATTGTGCTGTTTAAAATCTTAAATTCATCCCACACCATATTTTCATTTAGTGAAAGGAATGTATTTTAGCATCATTCTTTCCCCATGTCACAAGAGCAATTTTTCACTGTTGATAAGAAAATGTCATTTTTTGTTTAAAAATTGCAAACAACAAAGCCATTGCCGTGTCTCCTGAGCTTTTCTTATTTATTGATTGTCTCCTTATTTAGTGAGTAATTTCAATGAATTTTATAATAATAACAATCTGTAGTGCATATCTATCAAATTGTTCAGAAAAGACTTTAAATAAATTATTGTGAATTATGATCTCGTCATATGAAATGGTGCTTTTTCAGCCTCCATAGCTTGGCCCCTGAAAAGAATAGCAAGAAATACACTGTTTGACATTTTAAGTGGACTGACAGGCTTCTACAATGACGTCACTTGCTTAGTGGATGAATGGAGAGCAGTGGATGCTATTTACCTTGACTTTAGAAAGTCATTTAACATTGTCTTTTATAAGACCTTCATAAATAAGCTGATGATGTACAGGTTAGATAAGTGGACAGTGAGGTGGACTGAAAACTGTTTGAATGACCACGTCCAGAGTGTTATGATCAAGGGCAGTGGGTTCAAGGGGACAAGTCACTAGAGATGTGCACAAGGGCTCAGTGTTGGAGCCAATACTGTGTAACCTCCTTATTAATGATCTGGATGATGAGGCAGAATGCAAATTTGCAGATGAAACAAAGCTGGGAGGAATGGCAGATACACCAGAAGGTTGTGCTGCCATCCAGAGGGACCTTGACATATTGGACAAATGGGCAGGTAAGAATCTTGTGTAGTTCAACAAAGAGAAATGCAAAGTGTTGCAACCGGGCTTGAACAATCTCAGTACAGAGTGGGAGAGTACAGAGTGGGAGCTGATCAGCTGGAAAACAACTCTGCAGAGAAAGACCTGGAGGTTCTGATGGTCACCAGCTGATCACCAGCCAGCTATGTGGTCTTCACTGAAGCAACTAGCCCTTACTGCAAAGGCCAGTGGTATCCTGGGCTGCACTGGGAAGAGTGATGCCAGCAGGTTCAGGGAGATGATCCTTCCCATCTTCTCAGCCCTGATGAGGCCACAGCTGGAGTACTGGGCCCAGTTCTGGGATCCTCAGTACAGGAAGGATACAAACTTACTGGAGAGAGGTCCAGCTAATGGCCTTTAAGATCATTGAGAGACCTGAGCTTCTGAGGTTCAAATGAGGAAAGGCTCAGAGAGCTGGGAATGCTCAGTCGGGAGAATAGAAGGGGGATCTTATTAATATGTGTCAATTCCTGATGGGAAGGAAAAAAGATGAGGTAGCCAGGCTCTTTTCAGTGGTGCCCAGTGCCAGAACAAGAGGCAGCTGGCACAAATTAAATCAGAAGAAATTCCATCTGAACACAAAAAAGCACTGCACTTTTTACATTGATGGCAGTCAAACACTGGCACAGGTTTCCCAGAGAGGTTGTAGAGTCTCCCTCCTTGAAGAAATTTAAAAGCCATCTGGACATGGCCTTGGGCAATCTGCTGTAGGTGTCCCTACTTGAGCAGGGGGATTGGACAAGATGACCTTCAGAGGTCCTTTCCTATCTCAACCATTCTGTGATTCTCTGAGTAATTCAGATACTCCACAGAGTGCACTCTTCCCAGTTCTCAGTGAGAAAACAGCAAATTACTCCACTGCAATTCCATTTTCTGACTCTGATGAACGAAAATATGTTATGCATCATTAACAACATACCAGCATATTAAAACCATATTAAGCTTGTAAAATAAAGAATATTTTTTTAACCATTGCCATCAAATTTATTTCTGTATTAATCTGAAAAATGAAATAAACCCACGTGGATCTCCCAGTTAGTGACACCAAATGCGTGTATTCTTTAGTTTGAAACGAAAATATTTCTGTTCAAAGTTCGAGATGGAACGTGCACACTCCCATGTTTCAAATTAAAACAAATTAGATGATTTTTAATCAGAAAGCTGTGTCGAGGCAAAGGAGATGGCAGTATCACATATTGACCATTCTGCCCTTTATTGGCTCATCAGTCTGGGCCAAAAGTACAGTCAAACAAGAGAATCATCTGTCCTTGGTCTGGCTGACACGAATATGCAAGAGACGTGTTGTTGGACAGGACTGGTGGCTGCCTGCAAGTGTGAAGTCTGGACAGTCACAGACCACACTGAAGTGGAAGGGCATGCTGATTGTCTTTTGTTTCAAATGAAATGAAAGAAGAATTAAAGCCTCGTTTATTTAGTGGTAATTGAAACAAGATGAGGCACTGCCCAAGGTGCAACACAATATAGGAAGGCTGGATTGGAAGCTCGGCCATGTGGCTAGAGGGGTTTCACCGGAAATTGGTTGCAAACCCAGGAAATGGGGCACTGAATTGGTTGAAGCTGTGCTTTAGCTTGTGGGTGGAAAGAAGCACAAAGTGAGCAGGCAACTAGAAAGGCAGAGTGTGTGTGTGGCCCCAGAAAGGTAGCCAAGAATAAATGACTTTTTATTCTTTCCAACCCTGAAAAGCCTGGAAGAAGATCTCACAGACAAGAAGACAGCTTCTAACTGTCTGGTCCTTCTGTGTTTCAGTGGAAAAAAAAAATTATATTCTAACAAACAGATTTTACCCAACTTGTAAAAACAATTTCGACTTGGCGCAATCAAAGAACTCTGTGAACTTTTGCTTCCTGCAAGGAGCAACCTTATCTTACTGCAACACTATATAACTTACAGCGCTTAAAGCAGTCTTCCATACAGCAGGCTAGAGTCCCATCCCACTATCAATTAGAACTCCTCTCACAAAATAGACTGAAAAAGATGTGTATTGCAGCCTTGGAGCAATACAGCTTCTCCCACAGTTATGAAACCTTTCTTCCTTTAGGGATAAACAGAAAAGTAACATCTAATTTGTATGAATAACTCTTCCAGATGCTTAAATACTTCCAGCCTGATGAATTTTTAAGCTCCTTTGATTTCTCTGAATGTATTACTCTTTTACCTGTTATTTTAGTGCAAACTAAATCATGCCATGTCACTAGTGTTTCACGTTTCCTTCCATGTTTTTTTTAAGATTTGTGATTTGACAGCTTTTTCAAAAAATGGTAAAATATTAACCAACTGTCCTTTAGATGGTTCTCCAGGTAAGGTTTTATGTCTGGTGGTCTATGGCATGAAAAAAAAAATCACTTGCTGACAAAGTTGTTCAGTCTGCTCGTGGTTCTTGCTGAACTGAGAATTTGCAGAAATGCATGCAGTGCATGGACTACTGCTTTATTCTTGCCAACTCCTCATCTCTAAATGCGATGCCATTTGTGTACAGAGCTATCCAGATGTGTGTCACAGCTTGATTTCTTGGGGCTGTCCATGGAAATGCTTCAGGAGAAGCAGTGCTCTCTACCCCAGTGACATGATAAATCCCTTCAGGATGCTATACAGTAGTGGAGCAGCAAAGCTTTATTACATTTACTTTTAATGTGTCCCTTTTCAGTTTGTTGAAAATCCATCTTCTCTTCTGAACATGTTCATGAAGCCCACAGAAAATTCTTTTTGTCATATCTGACTAAACCTTTTTTAATTTGACAGTGGAAATTGTGCTTCTGTACTGTTAGCTGTTTGTTTGTAATCTGGGCTTTTTCACTTATACAACAAAAATAGCTCCAATCTGAAGGTGAAAATTCTAGTCTGCATTTCTGTGCCAACAGTCACGGAAGAAGTCTAGCAGTGCAGGGGGATACAAACATATGCCTTAATCCTTCTGAACGAACAGGTGCCTCATAGTTAAAGACAGATGAATGCTTATTTGGAATATTTATTTGGCATATCCCCTATAGGTTCCTGCCTCTTACTGCCCTGTTGCAACACTAAGGACTCAATTCCCAAAGCACAGTATGGCAGCTCCTCCATTTTGTCTTCTCGTGCACCTGGTTTCTGGAAGCAGAGGGGCTCTTGTGTCAAGAGCTCAGCTGGGAAATATGCACAGCCCTTGGAGGTAAGTTTTGATATGTAGGGAGAGGAGAGGTAGAAGGATTCAGATCCTCAGGAGTTTGGGATGAGCCTACAGACTGAAATCTTACAAACATTTACAAGTTGTGGATTCCCTTGCTTTTTGCTTCTCTCTTGCTTTTCTTTTTTTTTCTTTTTCTTTTTTTTTCTTTTTTTTTTTTTTCTTGACAATGTGCACTTTGTTATAGCAACTGTAGCTGTGTTTAAGTCCTGGTGCAGCACTGGGAGCTTGAACCATGGTGAAGGACTTCCACCTCCTTGTTCTGTGGAGGATTTCCCATGATAGAACTGGGCTGTGGGAGCAGTCCCTGCATTTAGCCTTGCAGTGTGCAAACTTCCTGTTGTGAGGGCTTGTGCACGGTGATCCTGGAAATGTCTGCTACCAGGGCTGCTTTGGGACTCATTTGTCCTGGTTTGGGTAGATGGGCTGGGAATAAGAGCAGGTGCTGTGATTTGTGGGGCTTGGCCTGCTCTGCTGAGCTTTTGCTCTCCCTCTCACAGTCCCTGGCCACATCTCCGCCAGGGTGGTCCTCAGAGTACATCCTCCAGCCAGATGGGCACTGCATCTGCTGGCATAGGTGGACTAGGATGGACATGGAGACCCAGGTCCAGCTGGAGAAAAGGCTGGTTTTGTTTCCATGTGAGCTGCCACAAGCCTAAGAAGACATTAAGCAGACCATGCTCGTGTAGCTGCATTTTCACTATTTTCTTTTAAAGCTTTGGCTTTTATAGTTGAGAAAATAAAGATGACAAGTAAGCTGAAAACATTCTAAGGATCAGAAAATTTGTAAAGGTACTTCCTGACAGCCTTTATATTTTGACTATCTTGTTTCTTAATGGCATTTACAGTTACTGTGACAGCTACTATTATAACCCGTTAGGTTATTATATATGATTTTACAGCATGGATCATGAATTGATTACAAAAGGATCATTGCATATACTTAAGATCCATAATCTGCAGTGTATGCTACATTAAAAAATAAAAAATGCTTGAAGCAAGACTGTCTAATGGACACATGTCTTTTCAGACCATATTATTCTCCCTGATTGAATCACAGATTTCAAACGCTGGAGAGAAAGGGTTAAACCTCCTGACAGCTGTAAAAGTTTTCACAAAGCAAGTGGTAAGGGTACCGTTAAAAAAAAAACACACAGAAAATTAGTCCAACCCCTTCACAGTAGAGACTGAAAGACAGAAGATAATTCCTTGGTGAGACAATATTTGTCTCGGGTGACTATCACCATGAAATCTGTCTTTTTTATTTCATTTTCAATTTTAAGTAAAGGCATCAAAACTAATTATTAAAATAGCACCTCACACTCCTTATTACAGTAAAAAAGAGATTATTAACATTCATGAGGGCCCTACTTAAAAAATCAAAAGACTTCAAATGAGCTGAAAGATGAAATAGATCCTGCAAACAATAGGTAATTCATTAAGAATTATGGAATAACATCAATTAGACTCAATAACTACAAATACATTGACATATTTGACTACTTTTACACAATTTATTAACTCCACACACTAAAATTAAATACATGCAACTGCAAAAGTAGTAGAAGGCATATGTCTAAGTTCAGTAATTCTTTGACACCAGTAGCATCTTTGTTAATCATATGAATGGAGGAAAATAGCTTTTCACAACTGAGGGCATAATTTTTTGAGTGTTGCTGGAAAGACAGTGAAGCTGAAAGCACAGGATATGCTTTGGAAACTTGACCCAACAGAAGACAGCAATTAGCTTTAATTATGATTTCTAGTATGAATATTAATGTGGTCACTAGGTGTAAAAAAATCCTAACCACCTGTAAATAGTGTGTTTTGTATGGGTGAGATGGAATGGTTATTTCTTGAGGTCAACACTTTAGTGAGGCAACTTAAAAGAGCATATAAAGAGCAGTGGGATTGTATCCTGGGATATTAGCAATACAGGAAGGGCCATATGTCCTCTGACTAAAGAGCGTTACTTGTATAAAGACTAAAGAATATATAAAATCCCAAAATAATAAAAAACTATATAAATTTTCATATATGTATTATTTTATTGAAATCTGTAATGTCTCCTATGAATTATTTATGGCATTTAGTTCCACCACACACTATACCTTACACACATTTTCTAGCAAGCTGTCTTGTTTGCAGTAGTTAAGACTTGTTTTGCCAGTCTGTTATTCACAAAAAATTTATATTCTAAAAATCTTTCTAAACTGCTTTCAAACACACCTGCCCATTCCATGTCATACACACCATATGCCAGAGTCATGGGTAGTGTAAAGGGGTTTATGGCACTGATTTTATATGTGGAGCCCCCATAATCTACCCTGGCAGAGAGCAGAGCCTGACACCTGTGCAGGAAACTATAAAGCCTTAAATGTGTGATCAGCAGTTTGGGAAGAAGATTAATCATATGTTTTATGTGTTACCATTTCTCTGATAAGCCAGTAACTATGCCAGTTCAGAGGATGTATTGTGCCTTCAAAATTAATATGACAGTCAGAGTTGTCACTTCCCATTTACTCTGTGACCTTTGAGCTTGATCAGAGAAACTTGCACAGTTTTAAGTTATTTGCAAAACTTTTTTTTTTAATATGTTTTTACATCCTTTTGATAACATTGTGTGCAGTTTTAGTCCTCAGGCACTTTTCTCAGTAAAGCATCTAAAAGAACAAAATTACTTTTAAATATAATCATTAAGTGTTCCCCTGAATTAGAATATTATTGACTAAATTTCATGCCCACAATAAAGCTAATAAAGCAGGTTATTGGAGCAGGATTTGAGATTTTAATTCAGATTTACAATAAAACATAAGGAAAATGGGTAATGGATGTTGACTACCAAAGGTTACTGTGATGTGAGATAAAGACTGAGACATAGTTCAATCAGCATGATGGTGCTGAGAAAGTTTTCATCACAGTGAAGATGAATTTGTGATATTATGGACTGTTGCATTCAAAAACACGATAACTTTTCCCAAGTCTTACATAGAAACTCTCCATTTATATTACAGTAAAACATTATACATTTTTATATTACATTAAAACATTATACATTAACAGATATTTCTAAGAATGGCATGATTTTTGTTCATTATCCTTTTTAAATTAAGTCACTCTACAGAGAGAAAATCCTATGGAATAACTTTACAGTAGAAGTTCAACTCCCAAACAAATTTTGTTGCTGTAGAAATGTTTTTTTTTCTAAAAACTGAAAATACTTTTGACTGTATTGCAAAATAGAAAAAAAAAATCAATGACATTAATTGGCAAAATCATTCCATCTATTAACAGTGGGCGAACTATAATTAAAGACTTGGCAGCATAGGCAGCATAGACTTAATATCCTTAACTTCAGAATTCTGTAATTAAAACTGTAGATTTTGTTTGCAGTCCTACAAACATATCTCTAGCAAATGCTATCAAAAGATAATATGATAAACTATGATAGTTTACCATCCATTTTTATCTACCCCTCAGTTTAACTGTATTTTAGTCTGGAAAACATTGCCATTCCAGAATGAAGAGTGCCTTGGAACTGTTGATATAATCTGTTTTATCTTGCTTTTAGTCAGGAAATCATCAGCCATTGCTCCTAAAATGTATATCAAATTTTGTTCAAGTTTGATGTCTGGCTGATGCAGCTTATACAGGCACCGGTGGCCAAGTTCAGACTTCAGAAAGGTGAATACTGTGCCATCAGACTCAAGCGCAATTTCCCTCATTGTACTCCAGGCCCAAGCCAGGTCCAAAAAATAATTAATCCTGTGAAAAATTCTAAAACCTCCAGGATGTGAGACATGGGTTTGGACATCTCCTGTTTACTTTGGACAGTAACCCTTTCAGATTTAAGAGTTGCAGGAGCTGCTTGGCACAACCAAATGCATCCTGAAGACTTACGACCATTTCCCACACGGGTGTAATAGGAGGAAACATTTCTAGGTTCCAACATCGGCATTTTGGACATAGAGAGATAAGGAATGTTTCCAAGCACTGTGCATGCTTCCAGCAAAATGGAAAACTATATTCTCTGGTTATTAAGCAAACAGCATATCTGAGTAATTCTTACCAGGATGGTGATGACTCCTGTTGTTAGTTCTTATCTTTTTTTCTTTTTCTGAATAGAATTAAGGCCAATTTATTTCACCATGTAAAAATTATAAGAAAATAACATTTGTTATGAAATAAAAATTAATTCATTAAATTTAAAAGATACGTCTGAATTCTTCTTACCAGCAGTTTAGGCAAATACTGTGAGGTACTTGATAGGTTTCTGTTCCTTAGCAGTTACAAATGCTACTCTTTATTTTTTTCAAAAGAGAGTAATTTGGAATACTTATTTAAGAATGATGTTTCTATAAAAAAACCCACCAGTGAACCTTTGTACTGCTGGTAAACACAAATGAGGTTTTTGTTAAACAGTCTTTCTTCTAAGTTCAACAAACAGCCATTGAAATCCCTCATCTGTCCAGACATTACATGTTTGTGCTTTTACTAAAGTCTACCTGAAACAGTTCTGCACTGCAGTTACCTGGGGTAAGTCTAGAACTGCCTACAATCTTCTCTGAGTGTCTTCAGCTTCCAGGCTGGCACCTAAGACAGGCTAATATGACTCAGCTACTTTCTGGCCAAAATTTTTTGCTCCTTGCGAAATAAATAATGCAGTAACCATATTAATTCATCTACATTCTAAAAGCAAGCATTTTTTTTCTAGTGTGTATTTTGTTTTATATATTTTATATATATATTTGTATATATATGTTTAGTCAAATGGCACGAAAGAGAACTGAGGTAAAAACATCTCTTTTATAGTTGCTGAACAAAGTAAAATTACAGTAATATACATGGGTAAAAGAAAAAGCACATTAATTTTCTAGTTTGATTAATAGACCATTTGCAGGAGGAAATAATTTGTTAAAACAAAAGCTATACCAAGTAAAACATACTTCCTTGGTTAAAATTTTCTTCTATTTTCAGTGAAAATAATTTTCAAAGTGGAAACATCATGTTGCTTTATGCAAACTATCTGAGCTAAGCAAAGGACTTTTCAAAGCGTCTCCAAATCCTTTTTTCACTTTAGCAAAGATCTCTACCATTGATTTGATACTCTTTTTATGGATGAAAACCTTATCCAAGAATGAGAAATGTTTCCATTGAAATCACTTATCAAATAATAAGCCATTAATGTGTTTTCTTTCTGGAAGGGATGATGCCAAGTAAATTACTTTCATTATAGGTCAAATATCACCAGTACTAAGAGCCTTGGACATAATTTTTAAATGCTTTGATGGATCTATATCAATGCACTTTCTACTGCTGATGACTTCTGAAATCCCAGATCATCAAAATTCAATTCAGCTCAACTTACCCGTTCAGTTCCAGTTCAGGCCTCCTCTTCACAGAAGAGTTTCAATGAAGAGTCAGAGGACACAGGAACAAAGGGAAGGGTTCTGTTTGTTTATTTATAATTTTCCTTTTTAAGATCTCCCAGGAGAAGGAAAGAAAATAGTTCACAGTCTGGTAAGATCAGAACAGCAAAAGTATTTGCAGTATGGCACACAATAAAGCATTGCCTGCTACACTTCCAGCCACACCATCCTGTGAGACTCACAGATCAGCTCCAGATCCTGCCACAGATTTGCTCCAGGACCTAAAATTCCCCTCACCTCTGGAGAGTTTTCTTCCCTGGAGAGCCTTAAGGGACTGATGCAAACCAGATTTGATCCTCTACAGAATATCCGGTTATTTTTCTAATTTTTTGCTCTATGGATGGCTAGTTTTTAAGTACTACTTTAAAAGTGAGGTTGGTTTTCATTCCCACTGGCAATGTTCATATCCCAGTAAACTTGTACTTATTTTACAAGTCTGTTTTCTTTAATCATGTCATGGAGCAGACCACTAATTCTCTCCTTCTGGACAGCTGCAGTGAGACCACACAGGCTTCGCTCTGAGCACTAGCAGACTGGAAGGAGATGAAAAGACAGAGCAAGAACAAAACACCATTAGAAACCCAATGCTGTTCCCATCTGAATTGTTCTTATATGGTTCCTCACCAAGCCTGCAAACTTCAGGATCTTTGGTCTCCGTGGCCTGGCTATCAATTATTTTTTTTCCCCCACTGCTTTATTATCCCAAAAGTGATGGCAAAGCTGCATCCGAAGAGCTATCAATTAGCTCTTGGAGGTAATCCAAAACAACTAGCAGCCTACACTATACTTTTTGGTTGAGACACCGAGACCAGAAAAGGTGGTATTGAACTGATCTACCTGAGTAAATAAAGGATCTCTTTGGAGTACCTAATCAGAGATTTTTGAAGTGCAGTACACCAGTTATATTGAGGGATGATAATGGTGGGAAATAAAGTCCTTATGTTAATGTGCTGATTGATTAGTTATTTCCAAAAACACAACTTGAATATTGTATGCAGTTTTGGTCACCACAATATGAGAAAGATGTTAAGCTAGTAGAGAGTTTACAAAGGAAGGCAATGAAGATGGTAAAGGGACTTGAAGGGAAGTCCTAAGAGGAGCAGCTGAAGTCACTTAGACTGTTGAGCCTGAAAAAGAGGAGACTGAGGGGAGACCTCATTGCAGACTTCCTTGTGAGGGGTAGGCAGTGACCTCTTCTTCGTGATGACTAGTGACAGGACCTGAGAGAATGGCCTGAAATTGCATCAGGGAGGATTAGGTTGGATATTAGAAAAAGGTTTTTCACCCAGAGAGTGGTTGGGCACTGGAACAGTCTTCCTAGGGAAGTGGTCACAGGACCAAGCCTGACAGAGTTCAAGAAGCATTTGGACAATACTCTTAGGCACATGGTGTGACTCTTGGGGAGTGCCCTGTGCAGGGCCAGGAGCTGGACTTGAAAATCCTTGTGGGTCCCTCCCAACTTGGCATATTCTGCAATTCAGTAACGAGAATCTATTTTGAGTGCACAGTGAGCACTTGTGCTTTCCCTATTTCAAAGAAATTGGCAAGTTGGAAAAGTTTTGCACAACTACACAGACTGTAGTGGCCTCCATTTTAAAAGGAACTGCAATTTGAATCCCAACAAGAGATTACTCTGAGAAGACATTTCTGATTCCTGATTTGAAAGTACAAAGCATTCAATTTGATTTTTACAGTAGTGATGTTGTCTAAAGGAGAAACAGCTTGTGGTAAGTATTGCTGCCTTGACATAAAAAGCTCTCTTTCATCTTCCTGTCCAAGATGACATTTTTTGTAACATGAATCTCGCTTGAACTTCTGGAAAGAAAACTACAGTTTGGAAACCTGGTTGTTCAGTTTGCACTATTTGCATAGTGCAGATGTTTATATACCTACTGATGCAAGAGACACTGTCATTGACTGCTTCCATCTCTGCAGCACATTCAGTGTCATTCATATTAAATGTGTTTTGCCATCAGGAATTCAGATACAGCCTTTCTCTCGAGGATGGTAGCCTTAGCTTATAGTCTCACCTTAAACCTATGATTTTAAGAGATATATATGTTATCTTACGGACATTATAATCACTCAGAGAAGTAATGGCTTGGAATGCAAGCTCCCTGCAGAAGTTACTGGTGGCCCCAATGGGGATGGGCACACTGTTTGCAGATTCTACAGGTTGCAGTTTTTAATTTGGACACTCTCCTCTGCCAGCATACACAGTTATGTGTCTGCACCCTTCCTCAAATAGCCTTGGACACTCCTTCTAGGTCTGCCTCTCCTATGAACCAATGTAATATTTGACATCAGAGGTGCCTGGGGCTGAGGTCAGCTAGTGTCATAGACAGAACCATTCAGCCACCAGCCACAGGCACGTTCAGGAGCTGTTTGGGAGGTCAGAGTGCCCCAGCTGCAAGATTTGCTGCCATGCATCGGCACTCTTTGGGCATGGCAGCAGACAGCATTTTACACTAGTGACCACGAGGTTTATAGGGGAATCCAACTACTCAGCAGCTCAGAGCCAGACAACAGCACTTTTCCATCAACCCATCTCTTATACCTCATCTCTCAATTTTGTCATTAATAGAGTGCATTTCATGATAATTATTTTCATTCACACTTTTAGTGCACACACTCTAGATAATTTACAGGCTTGTTACTAGAGGCCTGTCAGTTTGTAAGCCTCAGCTCGGTGCTGTGGAAGGTCATGAAGCAGACCATCCTGAGTGCCATGACACATGCAGGACAATCAGGTGATCAGGCCCAGCCAGCATAGATTTGTGAAAGGCAGATCCTGCTTGGCCAAGCTGATCCCCTTCTGTGTAAAGATCACCTGCTTAGTGGATGAGGGGAAGGCTGTGGATATTGTCTTCCTAGACTTTTGTAAAACCTTTAACACCATTTCCCACACCATTTTCCTGGAGAAACTGACTTCCTGTGGTGTGGAAGTCATCATCACCAGCTTCACTGCTCTTCTTACAAGACCAGGTGCTGGGTCCTGTGCATGGGTCACAGCAACCCCATTTAGCACTACAGTCTCGGGGCAGACTGGCTGGAAAACTGCTTGGTGGGAAAGGACCTGGGAGCACTCGTTGACAGCTGTCTGAACATGAGGCAGCAGTATGCCCAGGTGACCAAGAAGGCCAATGGCACCCTAGCCTATATCAGAAACAGTGTGACCAGCAGGACTAGAGAAGGGTTCACTGCCCTGTAATCAGCACTGGTGAGGTCACAGTTCAAATCCCGTGTTCAGTTTTGGGCCCCTCACTACAAGAAAGATGCTGAAATGCTGGAGTGTATCCAGAGAAGGACAATGAGGCTGGTGAAGCATCTGGATCCCAAATCTTCTGAGGAGAGGCTGAGGAAGCTAGGAGTGTTCAGTTTAGAGAAAAAGTGGCTCAGGAGGTAGCTTGTCACTTTCTACAACAATGTGAAAGGAGATTGTAGTGAATGGAGGGTCAGCCTCTTCTCCCAAATAACAATCAATAGTAAAAGGAAATGGCCTCCAGTTATGCCAGGGTAAGTTTAGATTGGATATTAGGAAAACTTTTTTCCCAGAAAGGATTGTCAAGCATTGCAACAAGCTGTCCAGGGAAGAGGTGGAGTCACCATGCCTGAAGTTATTCAAAAGATCTAAATGATCTTTAAGGTCTTTTCCAACCTTAAAAATTCTATGATTCTGTGATCACAAGTAAGTTCGAAAGTTCAATTTTTATTTCAAACAACCAATTGATTCAAATGTGTCCAACAAAGCTTCTTAGCTTCAATTGAAAACAAAAGTTTTGGATGGATGGTGAATGAAATCAAGAGTTTATTTGCAAGCTTTTAATTTGCTCAAGGTGGAATAGGGCCTCAGGCACAGCATATGCATCAATCAGTGAAAAGTGCTTGTACTGAGGAACCAGCAGCGACTATTTTTCTGACAAATATTTACCCCTATGAGTTGCATTATCTTTCTAGCCAAAATCTTTGTTACCAGCTCCTCAACAAACTGAAATGAAATTGTCTGAAATGCCATCAGATCTAGATAAATGCAATCATGAACATCTTACTGTGTCAAAATTAACATAAAAATGAACATTAAAATTAGTATTACATTGAATAAAATTAGTATCGCTGCCTGCAAAGTATTCTTTGTGCTTTTCATTTCAGCACCAAATTCTATTTATCTTCTCCCAAACTTTTCTTTTCAAGATGTGTCCCAGGCTGGCAGACTGACAATGCCAAATTACTTTGTAGCCTAGGAATTGTGGGGAGGAATCTGGAGATTTTGCTGACTGGGCAGAGAATAGGTGGTATATCTGCCACACAGTGAAAAATATGGGAAGTGGTTTGGGAATGTAATAAGAGCATATTAGCTGGATGTTTCTGTTAGAACATTCAGTAGCAAAATATTTAATGATGCTGACATTTAAATTGTGATAATTAGATTTCCTAGTTAGCACCACATTAAGAAGAATGACAACAGTTTATATGTTGCTCAGAGCTATTATCTCAGACTGTCTACCAACTTGGATTGGCAAGAATGACCTGGTTCATATTCTATTTATATATGAGTTTTATTTTGGTGTTAATGAAAGCTTAGCTCTTGGATCACAGTCCTCTTCTATTATGTGGCTCTATGAGGATGGAAATCACGAAAGGCTTGCTTTCAGCCAAGCTCTGAGCTTCTCTAGTGAGATAGCCCCACAAAGCATTACCTCTACAATTACTGGTCTGCAAATATGGCAGGATATGACACCTCCTTTTCAAGGGAAGATAGATTATCTAGATGTCTTAGAAGGTACACTGGACGTTTGAATAGAAAATATTTTCTTTGCAAAAAGATTGCAGGAGGAGCAGAGTAAATGCTTGCCACTGTTCCCCCTCTAAGACATTTGTGCCCTGGCTGTAAGAGGTTTGCTACACCAGGCAGCATGGAGAGCTGCACCTACGGTGACACAGACTGACAGTCTCCAACTGATGGCCAGTTTTGCTGCCATTCTCGGTAACTGTAGGGAAGCAATCCATGTGAAAAAAAAACATCTTCTGCAAGTTGATTTTTTCCCCCACAGTGTTTTTGCAACAGAACAGCTTTGGTGAACGAGATGAGGAAAGAATCTACTGTCCTGCCCATTTTAAGAAATATTATGTTCATTCTCTTCTTTTTCTCCTATGGGGAGGGGACTGGTCTCACTGTTAACTGTACTTTTGGCCCACATGACAAATTAATTATTTCAGTTTAGATGTCCTTGTCACAACTTTGGGGAAGGCAGCTTGTCTTCTGAAATGCTGCCTGCAGCCAGCTTACTCTGCAGCCGAGTGTGACTGGGTACAAGTCCAAGCCCAAAAAACAGGGAGTCGATCCCCCTGATATGGGGGCTCCTGCCAGCTGAAGGGTAGAAGCCCCTGCCTGGATTGAAGGTTGGAAGGATCCCAAAAGCAAGTGCATCTGAGGGGATGTCAAAGCTGAGGGAGGAAAAGAGGGAAAAGAGGACTAGAGTAGGACTAAAGAGGCAGAATAAGTGCATATGGGATGAACGGTGGGACACAGGGATGTGTGGTGGTGATGAATGGAGATAGAAGACCAAATAATATGGGTAAGAGCAAATTGAAGAGAAAAGAGAGAGCATGGAGACAGACTGCTTGTAGCCACTGGGGTTTTCTGCCCTCCAAGAAGCCAGGTTGATCCCAGGGGCTTCTCCACCCTTCTGCTGTCAGTCGATATCTAAGAAATTCAATAACGATGTGTGAATCTCACCTTCTCTCATTTCCAAAAGGCTGGCTTGCTGTCTAGCACAACCCCCCACACTGTTCCAGTAGCAAAAGTGTTCAGGAAGCCAAGATTTATGCTGTTCTTGTGGGGATAAACAATACTGCTGCTAAAGTTCAAATGATGCCTGCCTGGTTTTTGAAGAAATCATTAAGCCCTCCAGAAAAATTCTAAACAAGTCTCTTATTAAAGAAAAAAAAAAAGCTGCAGAGGAAAGCACTCAGAATTTAAGAAAAGCATCCAGAATTAGCAGAGACTGAGTATACTCCCCATGTATGTGCTCACTGTGAAACAGTGTTTAATTAGGTGACCATGTAATATTTCATCCACATGACCTTTACCTGATCCTACACACAGGGCAATGAGTCTTCAAATTTTTTGCTACTCTTATAAAGCACATTTCTGTAGCAGGCATTTTATTTTGCTCTACAGGAATTAAATGTATTTATTCAGTTGTTGTAGGTTAACAGGGGAACTATCTGAGGAGAAGAAGAAAGGAAGAATGACTTGATGAGTAACTAATCACTCATGAAATTCTCATAGTGACAGTTTCTACAGGGATTTCTGAATTTGTGAACTACATTATCTTCACTGTGAGCAAATCAGGCATTATTGACTTTGTCTGGTATATATGCATAGCAAGGGATGAAATTACATAGCAGCCCTCCCCTTGGAGGAAGCATTAATATGGTCTTTTCACCTATACTACTGTTTATTTTCATGAAACTTTCAGGATCGGAAGATTGCATAACTTGAGACCTGCTGTCAGATCTGGCCAGTGGTAAGCGTGCGAGCAGAGAGACAGACACCCCCAGCCCCCACTCACACTCATTCACAGTTAGTCAATCAGTCACCTGAGTGTGAGCACCCAAGCCTCATTTCTATGGGCCACACAGATTGAGTCCACATATGGCAGATTGCAGAAGGCTTTTTCCAGTGTCTACAGCATTGGATTTGCTCAGAAAAGTTCGGAGTCCCATATTTGCGAAGCCTTATCCTGGGCTTCTGGGCAAGGAATGCCTGGCCGCATGAAGAGCACTGGTGCTGTCAAGACAAGTTTTTAAGGGAGGGAAGCCCCAAAATGCAGCCTATGAATCCTCGCTGGGTGAGGATAGCCAGCTGCAGAGCCTTTAAAACCAAATGCACTGTTTCATCAGAAATGATACCTCTGACGGTACACATTCCCTCGAGCTTGAAGTATCTGCAAACAGTCAATTTGCTCACAGTATGGAAGCTTATCATCAGGCAACTAATTCAGCTTTCCTCCACTGGGATAATAAATTCTATTTACTTAACCTGTTATCAGCAACAATTGTTGTTTAGAAAGAGTGAAACAGAACATGATTGATTAGTTCTTTCTGCAGCTCTTTGAGGATCCAAGGTTATTTTTGTCATTCATCATGCCACATTAACACAAGCACAATTCCTTTCGAGGTACCAGTGTGGCTATCATGGTAACGGAGTGGATTATTTAGTGACATATTCAGCAAGAGTAGCTGTTTTTCTCCCATCTTCACTGCAACATGAATATAGGATTTCTAAGGCTACCGTACACTTACAGCTTTTTCTCCCATACTTTATTTAGACAGGAAAACCTGCTGGTTTCTGTATAAATTTCAGTGTCTAGAAATAAACTGCAATCCTCTGAACTAAAACTGAAATTCAGATATATCTCTTTGCTAGAAGAAAAAATTAAACTAGAGCTTTTTTTGTTTTATTTATTTACTTCCTTATTCTTTATCTGTATGGACAAACAGTGAATTTTCACTTCCACTTTCACTGAAAAGTCTCTTACCAGGGCTTAGGTCCTTTTTTCTCCCCTGAGCATTCTCTTCATGGAGCTGCAGCTGGTCAAAATAGAGCCAGCAGAACTGCAGCCATGCCCTTGCTTATTTGCTTGCTATTAAAGTCTGTCATTGCTTCTACAATAGACAATATAATTTCCCACTTGCAACAGGTGGCAGAGCAAATGTAATCCAGACAGGCATTCACCCAGCGCAGCAGCTGTGGCTCTACCTCCCCTGGGACATGCCATGAAAAAGTCAATACACTTACAAGGCATGGTTTTTCCTAAAAACTGTCTGTGTTTTTGGATAGAGACAGCCTGCACCTCCCTTGCCCTGACCTCACTCTTTCTCCTCCTCCTGTAATGTTCACGGTCTACCACGAGTCTTTAAGCCAAGGCTCCCTCTGCAAGTTGGCACAGAATTTGGCATGTCAATGCTGAAGATGAAGGTACTCTCTCCTTCAACAAGGTGGAAAGACTGGGTTTTTTCCCCAACAAGTTTTAAGGGATTGTGGGTGTGCTCTGTGGGCCATTAATTTCGCCAGGCAGATGCTGAAGAGGTAGCACCAATCTCATCACTGTCCAAGTCTTCTCTCTTTCTTCCCTTTCTTTACTGCCTCAAAAGTTCGCCAGTCATTCAGCTGTCTCGTGGACTAGGAAAATGAAGAAGATATGGGAGGGAGGGTAGGAAGGCACGCAGATGATCAGAGGATAGATAGCCTAAGTGGTGTAGTCACGTTCTCTCACTCTAGAAATACAAAATGTATATGATATCTCCTTCTGTCTGGCACTCATGAGGATCTCATCTTGCCATTCCTGATCAGCAACAGACACTGTGGAAGAGTGCTCTTCTTTTCTAGGTGTGTCCATGCTGTGTGGGATCTCACGTGGAGAAAGAAAACCCTTGGGGTAGTTCTTACCTTGAGTGACAAAGAATTATTGCTCTGTGTGGAGGAAAGGTGAGTGCACTATAGGAGAGCTCCATTAAAAAAAGCAAAACGAAGAAACATAAATGACAGTGAATGAACTTGACTGAAGCACTCCGAGGCCCCAGCTCAATTTTCAGATGAACTAACAGTAAGAACATTTTTTTAACTGATTTAATTTTAATCAAGTGAGAGAGGAGCGACCGGTAGGTCTGAGGGGAAAATGAAAGAAATGCAACTGAGGAGAAAATCTGCTGCTGCACTGGCTTCATCACACCTTGAACTAATCCATCCCCGTCAGCACTGCTGAGGAGGGGGAGGAAGAGTGCAGCTTTGTAGGTGGCTGGCAGCCAGCCAGCCAAAGTGGACCCACCACACTTTGAGACCGGTGTATGCCAATATCATCACTGCCCGAAATCACATACTGAATGTGTACTGAATGATAACAGGTATGGGGTCTTTGGGCTGTCTGTTCAACACAAGGTGCCGGAGCAAGCAGGCAGTCACGTGGACATGGGCTGCCATTTTTGTCCCCTTCAGCCTGCAATCTGGAACACCAAGCTGGAGTGTACTCTCCTTGGCAGGCAACAAGGTGCTCCTGCTTGAGCAACTGGGCTTCCCAGTGCTTTCCTCAGGACTGCCATGGCACACAACAGCAAGCCGGTGTTGGGTTTTCTGAGCCCCTACTCCGTCCTGCTTAATGAAATCTTTAGCTTCTTGGAGAAAGAACAGTCCCTAAGTCCAGGGAAACCTCTGTTTCAAACAGATTCCAGGGTATTACTGTGACATACTAAAATAATTGGCTGTAATGGGAAATACTGAAGGAGATGATACCAAAAGGACTGTCAAGAGCACAGAGTAAATATTGCAGAAAAACATGACTTCACATAGTCTGAATTGTAGGCATTTCTGTTTGAAGAAGCAAACATACATTTTCCAAACAAAGTTTTATCATGGTCTTTTGAAAAAAAATCCTTTCCTTTAAACCTACAAAAATATTGGAAGGTACTTGACTTGATACGAAATGCGAGAGGAAGTTCTAACTTTTAAATGTTGCCTCAACATCATGATTTCTGAGAAGATGGCACTGAAGATGTGATATGTTGGTGCTCTGAGCAACAGAAGACCAGGACCACTGGTTTAGTAGAGATCCTGCTCTTAGGAAAACTGAGTCCTTAGCTTTTAGTAACAATCTACTTTTTTTTCCTTGTTACTTATAGCAATGCTTCTACTTCTGAGTTCTCATGCAAAGATATTTGAATGAAATCAACACTGGTTTTGTTGCTGTTTTCTGTAAAGAGAAGTGACCTGGGACCTCTTGTACAAATGGTGCTGGGCATGATTCTGAATCTGTGCAACAAATATCATGATGATCAGAAGTAGCTAAAAAACTAAGGCTACATCTACAAAATAAAGAGTTTTCCCAACTTACCCTCACAGGTTTTAAATATCCACTGCGGAAAAAAAGCCCAAACAGGACCTTCATTAAGTCACTTGACAGCATAAACCAGAAACAGGTCTTAAATCCTAACTTTTCTAGGTCCATAAGTAGCAAAAATCCCCTACCTATACCTGCATCTGGCCCCAGTTAACAAAGTAATTGTGCATATAGAAAGATTAAGCCTTTTGGAAGCTGCAATCATTTTCTGACAGTTTATGCTATACTGCTATATTTTTAATGAGGTCATTTTCTGGAGAGTTTTGACCAAAATCCAGAGTATTTCCAGATTGGCATGGACTGCCAAGAACAATGGTAGATAAAAATAGAGTGTATGACTTTTCATACAGGGAAAACTGAAATCTGTATACTCATTTTTAATTATAAGTTCTTTGATCTGGGAGATGTGTGATATGTTCCAAATCTAATTAATGCTTAATTTTTTTTTTTTTACTTGATTTATTCATTCTTGAACAGTTTTTGAATAGTCTTCTGTGCTATTAAACACAGTGGGCCCAATTCTCATGAACAATATGTTTCTGTCCCCTTCTGACAGCTCAAGGAACCTTGAAAGCAAGCAAAACTGGCAAGAGAAAGTTGCACTTCTGTAGCACTAAATCTGCATTATATGGGAAAACTGTTGTTTAAACGTCTTAAAATGGCTTTTGGTGGTGTCTTTGCAAACACATGCTTCTTCTTCCCAGCACCCCCCATGTTATCCATGCAGGAATGTCCTGGGAAGGTGTCCTGAGGTGTTTCCTATTGACCTTTGTTAACCCCTTCCTGTGATTGGGTGTTCCTGTAAGCCCCTTAGTTACTCTGTGAATCCTCCTAAACCCTATAAATGTAACATCCCCAACAATAAAAGTCTCTCTCTTACCTCCTCTCCCCACCCGGTGTCCTGTCTCTGTGCCTGCCATGGAGCCACGTGCGGGGGGGGGGAGGGGGGAGCACCTCTCCCCTCCAGGCTCAGGGTCAGAAGAGACCCCTGAGAAAACCCCTGGAGTTCCCTTTCCCCATCTTTCAAGGCGTCAGAATGGTTCTTCAGATGGAAACGGAACTAGAACTGGGCCGCCCCATGCCGAGGGTGGGGAAAGGGATCCAGACACTTCTTTTTCATGCTTCTCTACTTTCCGAAGAAGTCCATTATAAGTGAGAATAAAGGTAGCTTTGCTTCTTAAAAAAGAACAGGCATATTCTTCACAAAGGAGCGAAGAATATGTCTTCACCAAAGCTTTGGCTTTTGCACTGGTTTAGCTACAGCAAGCTGGGCAGATAAGTACTATCTACAAAGAGAAGCACTTGAAGGCTGTGTTTATCATTCTAGCTTAGTTAGCATCTGCCAGCAGCCAAAGTATCCTAAAACATTTCTAAGTCCTCCAAGAGAGGAGCTATATCCTTGTTCTATTATTTTGTTTCTGTGATAGTAGCAATGGTCTGAAATGCAAAGGTCACCAGCTCTCCAAAACATTCACACTTCAGTGTGACTATTCATCTCATGCTGGTTCAAGTCTATATCCACAACCTCATTAATGAGGGTCACTCTTGGGACAAAAGTAGACCCTCTGGACTACTTCTATATGACTCTCCAGATTCTCATTTAATTTATATAGAATAAAGTGAGCTTAAACTCAAGCTTTGAGGTTAATAGTGGAATCTTGACTGGAATAAGTTCAGCCCAGACAATATCGGTGTCATCTCTGTTATAACAACAGACTCCGAGGATTTTTCTTTTTGAGCATCTGTTCATATATCCGTAGATTTTCTTGAATGGGAGCTTGAATTCAGCTAGCAGGTTTAAATTGACTTCTGGTCTGATGTTGATAATATGTGTCTCTGCCTATGCATAAGTTTGGATGTTAATCAGTTATTTCAGTACATAAAAATTCCTCTCAAATTCATTGAGTTAACATGTTTCCATGTTTCCAAACTTCAATAATTAACTTGTTGCCTTGCTTATTAACCAGATCTGCTCCATTGTGGCCTGCTATAATCTTCAGTAAGGGAAACAAAATTGGAGGATGAAGAAAACTGGGAAGAAAAGTAAAGATGAGAGCTGTATGCTGTTCTCCGTTAGTGCAGGGGGTTGATGGTCCATCCATAGCTGTTTAAATAGGCAGTGTCTATAGAAGGATTGGCTCTGGTGCCTGTGCATCACTTACTGGTAGAAAGCAAATCTTCGCTACTGCTTGCGTGCAATGCCTAAGGCACAGTGCTGTATCATAATGGGGAATTAGAGCCAGAGTATGAAAAGCTTTGTTGCCTGCAACTAATCTGCAGGATGACAGCATTTTAAAAAATGGATAAATGCTACCTGAGCAAGGGAGGGAAACTGCATTATCAGAGAAGACACAGTGTATTTCCCCATCAGCAACAGAGGCTATATGTCACAGTACTCAATAAGTTGGCTATTGTAATCACACTCAGTACAGCATGTGATTGTTTTACGTGGTTGATTTGCTCTTATCTTTAATTAGCCACAATTCTGTCTTTTTGAACATTAAATGAATTTGGTTTAAGAATTCTAATTGTCAAAGTCTCTCAAATTAACAGAATGGAAAAAAATACATTCATAATGAACTGAATCTTAGATTACAATACGCTATTACAGGGAACAGAACAAACTTGTGCAGGAAAATGATTAAACTGCAGAGTTCTCGACACTGTACCACATTCCCCTGCCTTCCCCATTTTGGATACTCTTCTAGGCTCTTTCAAGCCCAGAGCTTCATCTTCTACAGCCACATACAGTTTGTTTCAATGGAGACAATTCCTGAGCCTCAGCCACCCTGTCAAGGGAAGAATACAAGAATATTGACTCAGAATTCAGATCATAATTTTCAAGGGCTAGAGTGACTGAAAGATTTTCTGCCACTTAATATAGAAATGGGTGTAATCTTCCAGAAGAAATTTCACTCTCCCACAGCCTTGTCTTGAATCTTCTGTGAAAGGAAATGGGCTTATATATTGCTAAAATATCTTGAGCAGCTTTTGACACTTCAAAGCACCACTGTGCTCAGCACAATGTGGACTAGCTAACACTTTCAAAGTGACTGTACACTGAGGATCACACTGCTTTAGAGACAGACAAAATTCTTCCAAAACAGATGTCAAAACTGACATGGCAACCATTCTGCTGTGTACTCTGGCTGTCGCCTTTCTTAAACCTGCCACAGGGCAACCATCAGCATATTTGCCATTTGATACACGCATTTGCAGCTCTTTCAAGATGCATCAGAAAACTACCTCTGCGAAGCCAAGAGGATATGTGAATGTAATTTGTTTTTCCACAAAGTATTTGCTGTGTTCTTCGAAAGGTTAACTCACCTTACTAAACTGTTCAAACATTATTTCACTTTTATTGACACTCTTTTTAGACCATGAAATGACTTGAGTTTTAATCTATTTTTTTATACTGAAAGGAACAGACTAATGTAATAAGCTACAGGCATGGAGGTATTTCAAAAACAGATTTTCCAAAGCTCTTGAAGTACAAGGAGGGAACGAAAAATGGTGTGGCACAAAGAAGAGGTTATCGTAGAGATAAATACGGCAATATTTATTGGGCTGATATTAGTTTTTTGGAGGGTTTTATATCAAGGTCTGATATCAGGGCTCAGATTTCATGCAGGAAAGGCTCCATGCTACTTGCATTGCAAATAGTAAGGTTTTATAGTTTGATTATCTTTTCTTAGGGGAAAAAAATAATATTAAAATAAGACTCTGAAAGGATGATTTTATCTCAGCACGATATTCTTTACCCAAATGTACTGCATTTACATTGCCTACTTCACTTTCCATGGTGTGCAAGAGTAGCTGGTGGAGTACCTCACAGGGCTGGCTGCTCACTGGGGCACTAGTAGGGGTTGTAGCCTCCAATCTCGTGCTACATAAAAGGAAAGTATAGGCAGCAATTTGTTCACTTGATTTTGCCATATAATTTCCAGAACCAATTTTCCATACTGTGCCTAGGAGGAAGTAAGTGGTCCCAACACTCCTGAACATCTCTGTGGGCCTAACTACAGAAGCTGATGAAACACCATTAACCATTGTGACCAGCATGCTCAGTTAAGTGAGCTGGCTGGTGGAGTGGGGCTGGGGACCAGGTGCACAGCAGCCTCTGCTTTCAGCATCTGTGGGTCCCATGAGATAGTTCCCCAAAGGCTATGTTCTCTCAGGAGAACAGGGTGTCCACCCAATAAAACCTTGCAGTGGTCACTCCTGTGCCAAACCAGAGTAGTGGGTGGGTTCCACTTCCCATGGGAGACCGTGAATCTGTGGGGCACCACTCCTGACCAGGATGCTCCTACTAAATACTCCAAACTCTGAAACAATGAAAAAATTTCATCAGTGTGGGATATTGTGACCCTGCTGATACAAACTTGTCTCTACTGAGAATTCCATCCTGTATTTTTCTGGTGAGGGGATAACTCAGAGACGACATTCCACAAATGCTACTTCCAAATTCAGTAACATATTTGAACATGTGTTTGAGTAACACAGCTTTGCTCTGTGGAACTGGATTTGACTATGTCTGCAGACTCTTGGGTTTCATAGCTCATGAAATTGCTTCACACAGCAAAATACTAGGGATGTCACAGATTATATAGGCTATATAGATTAGGAAAATGGCACATAGCATTAGCTAACTGTTGCCTGTTACTTAAAAGGAAAAAAACTCAGCAGTTCAGACTACGCTACAGTAAGCCTATGAGGAATCCGACTATGTTGAAGTCTCTTGAACACCAGGCTGGTCAGGTTGACCAGAATAATAAATTCAGTCTATATTAAAAAACTTTTTAAGTACAACTAAGGAAACAAGGATTTTGTTTTTGACACAACAGCCCTGTCAATGCTGAAACCTGCAGCCCCTTTGTTTTAAATCCCACACTTTGAGCTGAGCATTTGGGCATTACTAATCTTCAAACTGACAGCAGCAAATGATCTTTATGATGAGAGGAAAGACTGTCCCAGAGTAGCTGCCTATCAGAGGTTTCTGCTGTAGAGTCTGTGTCAAAGCAATCAGCACTGGTGAGGACCCAGCACTCCTGCTGTGTCCAGTTCTGGGCTCCCCAGTACAAGAGAGACATGAATATACTGGAGAGTCCAGCAAAAGGCCACAAAGATGGTGAAGGAACTAGAGCATCTCTCCTGTGAGGAAAGGCTGAGAGAGCTGAGACTGCTTAGCCTGGAGAAGAGAAGGCTCGGAGGAGTCTCATCAATGCCTATAAACACCTGAGAGGATGGTACAAAGAGGACAGAGACAGCACCTTTCCAGTGATGCCCATTGTTGAGAGCAGAGGAAATGGACACAACCTGAAACACAGGAAGTTCTCTCTGAACAGCAGAAAACACTTTTATACTGTGAGGGTGCATATATTTTCTTTTATCATATTGTCACCCTGCATTTTCCTTGTTTGAAATCTCTTATACTCCTAAGCACAGACATTGGACCACACAGTCACCTTTTTTTTGGTCCATAGTTTAGACCTCTTATGGATGGCTCAGGGCTCCATTTTTTCCCAAGAATGTGTTCTTAGCAGTTTTGGAAATCCAGACTTGCATGTGAAATGTGAAAACCCCAACACACTTGGGCAGCTTGGTCTCTCTCACCAAACATTAATGTTTCATAGAAGTAAACAAAGTTACACTTCTTCCCAAGTGGGACATCACTGCAAGTATACAGAAAAATATACACAAATATGAGAGTATAATATGCTCAAATATAAAAGCATAATGACAGTTTTAACTCTTCACCTGATGAATGTTGATAACATTTGGTCCTGAGCACATAACTCAGGAGAGGCATATCACATGGTCGCGGTAATTCCGGTTATCTTTCAAATTAGATTCAGAGTATTTGCAGTAGCTGGAAGAACTCTGAGATGGAGAAGAGGTGAACAGCTAGAAGCTCTGAGGCCATATGAGTTGAAGAGAAAAAAGGGAAAGAGAAAGTATCAGATAACTGATTTACAGAAGTTCTTAAAAGTTTTGGATAACCGAGTAGTTCAAAGTGTTATTTATATCGGATTCCATGATAAAAATCAAGGTAGACCTGTATGATACTAAAACTGAAAACCTTTTTTAGATTCTTTTGTTCAGTAGCAAAAAATAAAGGAATTGGACTGAGATACCAAATATATATTTAATATAGAGAGTGGTTTTTTTAAAGTAATGACTAGGACATTTTTCCAAACCTGAATATTGAATATTATTTGAATATTATTTTTTTAAATTAAGGGAGAAATAAACATCTGTAATCTCTGTATAAAAAAAACCCCTTTTTGGATGCACCATCTCATTTTCTACAAAAATGAAAGTCGTAATACTGTACAGCTCTGCATGTCCTATTAGATCTACTTTTAAAAAATCTGGTGATTTTCTTCTAAAGCTTCTTTCATTAGTTCCTGGAACCCAAAGACTAAGGAAAGACCTTCTTTAGTAGCAAATAAAAAAAATTAGAGGTTTAATGGACTGTCACTTGGAAGGAAAATTATCTAAATACAGGCAGCAATCAGGTTTCACTGTAACCATTCCAATTTCAGCTCTTTCCATTACCCTAAACTTTTGTGCCGGAGCTAAAATAAATTACCAAGAATGTGAACACGGCTCAAGCAAAAATTTAACCTGGCAAGATTTCGGGCTGCGTAAAATAAATTTTATTAAAAAGTCCTGTTAAGACAGACAGAAGTAATTTTGTTTCATCCTTGCCTGTTGTATTCATCTGGGCCTGAACAGCAGCAATTCAATTTGCACAAGAGCTTGCCTTACCAATAAAGAGAAAAAAACATGGCACAAACTGTGGCTGGAAACTTGACTTCCTTGCCTGTAAAGGGAAAGGGAATTTGTTCTCTACTTAACATGTATGGTGATAATAGGAGAAATATTCCTTTTTTATTGTTACAAGCAGTGCATGAAAGCTAGTGAAGAAAATTTCTGTGTTTACCTTTTCTCTTCAGAAATCAAATGAGATGTGTGAAATTTAGCAAGAGAATGTTAAAGCTTCATTGTAAATTCAGTATATTTTTAGAGATGTGCTATCTGCTTTAAATACTTTCTAATTTGGATCTGAGCAAACAAAATCTGCTAGCTGAGATAAATACCTATGTAGGATGGGGAAGATTTTGGCTGGGATATATGCAATCATCCATATTAAAAACCTTTAATAAAGCATTGAAAATCTTTGCAGTGCTTTATCAACACATAATTATAATATATTATTTTAGGACCCAAATTTTCACTTAGGTTTCACAGATCAGAATAAAAAATATTCCTCCCTTGGAAAATGCTGGATCTGGACATGGATCTTCCCTACTGTGACCATCTTCCCCCACAAAATGCAGTGTGGTATGGAAGTCCCCAGGGAAGGCTGAGTAGGCTGCTCAGTGCAATATTCAGACAGAGCCCACGTGGGCACCTCTCTGCCTGCAGCAAGCACTGCCCCCAAAAACCAAGAAAGTGGTTCAGGTGCATTGTCATGTCCAGAGTCACTGGATTGTCCATGGGCTGTCCTCCTCAGCTGCCTCTGAGGTAGAGTATGGGATTCCTGCAGGTACCATGTCATGTCTGCCTGCCCCATAAAGATGATTTAAGTACCATTGGGCATTTGAGAGGGCTCTGCTCATTTGAGCTTAGGCTGCTGAACCTTATCTCAAGCCCCCTCTGCATTCATAGGACTAAACACCTAAGTGTCTTCAAATATCTTGAACTCGGTGTGTAAAATTTGATGGTGGCACCAAAATCATTATGCAACACCATACTGCGAATAGGAAGAGTATTTTGACAGCTATTGCTAAGTCCATTATATAAAAAAAATCCCACCAAATTTACACATTCTAAAGCTGGTTTTGTTAAACTCCAAATCTCTCTCCTTGGCTTTACTGTAACCATTGTAGGTCATGTTAAAGGCTGTATATTTAGCTATAGAAAAAAATAATTAAAGAATGATTAGAACACATTAAACATTACAGTCTAACAGTATTTCCTTTCTCTTGGGTCAAACATTTTTGGGAATCCTATCATATCACTGCAGGAGGATGGCTTCTTGAAGGCTTAAAGATTTGTGTTACAGGTAAGGGAGAAAAAAAGAGGTAGCAATATGTATTCCCATCCATTCAGCCAATTCAATCTGCTGTGCAAAGGGGTGAGTGATGACTCTCCTCTTTCATTCTCCTCCCAACAGAGCAGGCCCTCCTGGGCAGGACCTCACTTTCTAAATCACAGCCTCAGCTGGGTTGGGATCCCCACTCATCTCAGGTCTCTGATCTCAGGGTCATTCCAACTCTTCTGTGATTGCCTAGCAGTAAACAGCCCTCCAAAGGCAGAACTTACCTGCTCTCAGCTAAATACCACAGAGCATACCACAGAGTCAGCTTCCTTTAGACCTCCCCTTCTGGTTCAATGAATCTTGCCCTGCTGTGAATCACCTCATATGCCTCCCTCAGGCATCTAGCCTCCAAAGAGGTCAGAGTCCAGCCTTTACTCCTGCACTAATCCTTTCCTTGGGCTGGCTGAAAGCAGCTCTTTTCTCAGTGAATGGCTTTAAATCATCTTCCTCAGTCCTTGGATTTCATTGCAGTCAGCATGTGTCTAGAATGAAGAATTGCAGCATCCCGGTTATAAGCATCCAGGCTTTTATTACCTATGGTCCTAAGACCCTAAGTCCATGGTTTAATCATTAGATAGGTCTTCCTGCTAGAGATCAAACTTCAAAGTCAGTCTTAGGTCAAGTTAACGTTGTTTGTTTAATAAACGTTCCCCCATATCAAACCATGCACTGTCAAAAGGTTAGTGGTCACCCACCACACTGCTTGCCTTTTGAACCTCTCAAGTAAATTGGCTTCAGATAATATCATAGTCGAGAAATATTTTTTTCCATTAGCTAAGAAAACAAGGCCTCACCTATTGGAAGCTACAAGCCATCAGTAGGATGTAACAAATATCTGAATGAAACTTGCCTCTGTTGTGAATGAAACTCATCTCATTCATCTCAGAAACAATGTTGTAGCAGCAACACTGAGACTATGAGTCTTGTAAAAAGTTAATAATTATAATAGCCTTCCACTATATTTTTGTGAGGAATATTATAATTCAGTGGTGATAACATTTAAGGAAAACTCTTCCTTCTATGTGAGTTTGGGGCACATGGAGGTTCTTTGTTTCAGGTACAAGAGCCACATAGAAACTGAGTGCTCCTCTCGTTTTCTAAGGTGTCCAAACGAAGGATAAAGGAATGCTACCATCTGGGACAATACAGATAGGAATACCTAATATCTGTGTCCACCTAATATACAAAGAGCAGATTTTCAAGAGATATTTGAAATGACCGAAGAGTGTTGGAAACACACTGTATTTACAGAATTTAGTCTTGGACTCTTGGCAGCCAATATTCTTCACAATAGGAGGGAGGTTTGCCAAGGAATTTTGAATCAGGTCTCTTCACTTATTCGAGTCTTTGAAATGTGTTTTGCAACCCATGGAGGAAAAAATAGTCAGAAATTAAGACCGTGACTCAGAACCGTCCCTAGAAGGTGTAAATTAAAGGGTTAGAAGACATCTCACTTTTAAATAGTATTCACATTCAATAGAGAAAAGCACCCCTGGATGTTGCACTGACTTTTTGATTTAGAGCCCAGTAATCAAAAGCAGTTATTTTTAAAATGGATGTTTGTTAATCCAAGATACCGTTTCTCGGCATTTCATTCCAGGCAACACTGTTATACGTTTGGTCATAAAAAGCACCCCAAAAGCACCAGTTTTAAATCAAAAATCCTGTGAGTATTTATCTACTGGATTTAAGACATGATGAATTTAAGAAGCTTAGGAAAATTCCAGCAGAAGTCCACCAACTTTCTAGCACTGCAATTGCTGCGATATAAGTTGGAAATGGATTTCTTTCAAAAGAGAGGGCTTGCATTGGAAATTGTACATTCTCATTGTGGGTCCGAAGGGCGAAGGGGAAAATTGTGATTCTACCATGTTGGATCCCTCCATGGCTGATCATCCCAATGGAGGGAACTGGGTGCTCTGCATCCCCTGGAAGAGGAAAATACCTGGGCCTTATATTTTTGTCCAATTAGACAAATATAAATGGTCATTATGGTTAGATTTGAAACTTGATGGTGTTTTCATGTCACTCAAAGAATGTAGTGAAGGCTAGGTATTTCAGATTATCTGTGGGGAAAAGCAGCATGAAGAGTTTTAGTACAGATTAGTTACCTTTAACTTTCAACTCCAGGATCTATTCTGTGCAGCTAAAGTTGGATATGTGAGATTGTGAGTGTCTGATTAGGGGATTTTAAAAGAAAACTCGATCTTTGTCTGTTGATAATGCTTTTAAGTTATATGTTTAGTCTTAATTCCAATTTTTTCTACTTCACTTATTTATAAGTTTGGTTTTCTTCTATTCATATTCTTGTAGAATTGAACTCTAGTATTTTTAGGCTTTCTCATTCTAGAAAGAAGTTTGAAAATGAGAGTATGTATTTACTTCTAGTAATACGCAAGTTACCAGGCATCTAGTTAAGGGGTCTTTTTCAAAAGTTCATGGTCATACCTACCTCTAGATCTAGAGTCTGAAGAAAATTTCCACCTCCTCCGAACACATCAACAAACAGATGTTGAAGATTGTTTTCACTGATCATGTGGAGCACAGTCTAGTTTCTAAACAAAGGTTTAGGACAGTAAGAAGTTTTCTTCCATGGAACAGGTCTGGGAGAAATACATGACCCCAGCTTTTCTTGATAGCATACCTGTATCTGCAGTTTTTTATTCCTTAATTTGTTATAGACTACTGGGAAGTTATGGAGTGTGAGGCATCAAGGACTGCATTGTTCTTCCTGTCTGAACCTGGAGACTGTGCCTAAGATTGCACAGGACAGCCCCCAGGAGCAGGTCCCACCATCCTGTTTAATTTGCCAATGCAGAATTCAAACTTGCAGGTCTGATAAATTCAGAGTTTTCCAGGGAGAAACCTCTGTGACCAGAGGATGCCAGGTTGGAACTTAACTGATATTATTGTGTTAGTATGTTTGCCAAAGGAAACATGAATATAGGAACATCATTAAATTTGGTCTGAGAACTTCAGTAGGCAAGCAGGACTTAATCTAGAAAAATTGTTAGAGTTTGAATATTTCCCTTCTCGTGAGTTTGTATTTTGTCAATCTTTGACAAATATCTTAGCTCATTTGTCAATAAAAATGAGAGAAGAGTAAGTTCAGAAGCATGTCAACACCTTCTGTTTTGTTATCAACTGTGATAAGGTTAGCCTTGAATATTTTTGAATTTATTTGGTTAAGAAGAAAAATGACATCTGTTTTGTAACCTCACATCTTCCTACACTTTCTGACAGCATGCAGCATTTTCACTGAACTGTAAGATTTGCTCATGAAAGCTGAGCTAATCAGAGGTGGCTATCCAAAGTTCAGTCAATAAATAGCTTGACTTTCTAGCTTGTAACAATATAAAGGGAGATCAATAAAAACTATTAAGACTATTTCTTCATTTCCTTCTGCTTCACGTTAAGCTAGCCATGACAGACTGCTTCCCTTCTACCAGTTTCTTGTCCTTAGATATTATGCTGCACCTATTCAGTGGATATAAAGAATTGTAATGTGAATACTCGCATTTGAATATTTGCATTGAAGTAATACATTTCTAAACAACACTTGTTTATAACCTTTGTATATTTACTATCAAATCAGAATATTTAATTTTAAAATTATGTAATTTCAGTCTTTAGGATAAACATGGGTTTTTTTCCTTACTGTTCTTGCAGAACCGGCTCAGTCATGAATATGTAGACCAAATCCCTGTCCTGAAAAATGCCTACAAATACTAAGAGCAAGCTTTTATTCTGAAAACAAGTACATAATTTCTACCTTAACAACATATAGCACAGCTTCAGTAGTGTCAGCCCACATGGAGCTTGTGAGATATCCATTATGTCAGATTACTTTCTCAAGAAGGGTTTAGTAAATGACTGTACTGGAAAAGTAAGGAAGAGTCCAGTTTGGATTGAATATCAATGTGGAGATTAAGCATTGACCAATGTGAAGTGAAGGATATTTCTGAGGCAAAACAGAAAAAAACAAAAGCCAGTAAAAGGAAACACAGTTACATACTGAATATAGATTGTATAGAGAAAAAAAGTCAAGGAAAAGGATCCAAGAGAACCAAGTTAGTTTTAAGTGTTTATATAAATGCAGTTATCAGCAAAACCAGTGACAATTTCTATTGGGATTTTTTAAAAGGTTGGTTTAAGAGAGTATGTACTTTAGATCTGTATCTCATCTGCAATTAGGTTTATTTGTGACCAGACATTTAATGCAATTTTAAATAGAGGACTAAGACACAGACCAGAACCTGGAAGAAAATACTTAATATTCATAAAGAGTTAAAAGTATTTGAGTTGTCAGGATGGCTGAAATTCCAGGAAAAAGTCTAGGGAAATAAGCCAAAGTAATCTTGGAACAATTCTCTTTGAATATTCATTGAGGACAAAGAAGGTCTGAGAACAGGAAATGTTCAGAATGTATCTCCAAAAAAGAAATTTATGGAACAAAACAGAAAGCTTAACTTCAAGACTCAGGAGGAATAAATCAGAAGTTTCAAGAAATGGTGGAGCTTTTTCGATCTTGGTTATCTGCCTTCAGTGTTGAAGAGGTTTGTCATTGCAACTAAATGTGATGTTAGCTAAAAGTTTGGGGTAGTTGGTAATATAGTGCCACAACTTAATATTTCTGTTAATAAATTCCATCTCAGAGCAGGAACAAATGCCAACTTGGAGCACACTGAAAGGGGCATCACAAACTCTGCACCTTTGAAAACCAGAGGTACTGCCTGAAATTCGCAAAATTAATTCCAATGCATAAAACTGCAGGGAAGCAAGATAGGAATGAAGAACAAACACAGAGTAGGAACCATGCAGCTGAATACCACTACTGCAGAAGATAACCTAGCTCATACAATTGATCATGAACTGCATACATGATGATGCTGTGATGCTATTACAACAAAAAAACAAATTAAATTTTTGTATGTTGCAACACAGGCATCACACCTAAGTCATAGGAAGCAGGTTGGGGTTTTCTTCACCTCATGTGGAGCCTAGGATCAGTAGTTAGGGCCCAGTGTCCAGTTCTGGATACCACAAGGTGCAGAATTACAAGGAGAGAAAAAATAACCAGGGAGAATCACTTTAAAACACCTGAAGTCAAAAGGATGAAGGGATTAGACCTAGCTGAGAAAGACAAGAAAGAAGAGACTACTCAAGAGTGTAAAGGTTTTGCTACAAAGATGACAGTCAGTTCTTCATGCTTTTTAGGAATACGACAGGAATGAATAAACCCTGATGTTCAGGGCTTTCCAAGGACAGAGCCTACTCAGACCCTTTCGGCAGGTTGTTGCAGAACTTAACCATTGGGATATACCCAGGTTGCAGTATGTGCTTTTGCCCTGTCACTGTGTGTTGCTAAATCTATCCCCATCCCCTCTGTAGTCACCCTCATGGGTAGTTGTAGACAGCAATTTAATCTCTTTGCCCTTTGCTTTTTAAGATTGAAAAAGCCAGTTCCTTCTCCTCTCCTATGTCTTGTGCTCCAGACATGCTCCAGCGTGTAAATGTATGTCTTGTACTGAGGAGCCCAAAACTGGACACAGTTGTCCAGATGTGGTCTCAGAAGTACCAAGACAAAAAGGAAAAAGAATTTTGCTCAACCTCTTCTCCATCCTGTAATTCATGTCATTGCTATAAAAACCTGCTGACTGGTGTTAAGCTTATCTGTCAGGATTTCCAGGTCCCATCCTGCAGAGCTGCTCCACAGCCAGTCAGCCTCAATGCATGTGACAGATTATCCCATCCGTGCTTGTTTTTATTGAGCATCATGAGGTTGCTGTCAATCCACTACTGTAGCTTGCTGAGGGTCCTCAGCTTTAGTCCTGCCCTTCAGTCTTTCAGTTGTTTCTCCCCAAATTTCATATCACCCACCAATTTCCTAAAAGCACACTCCATCCTCTCATCCAAGGTAACAAATAAAGACATTACACAGTATGATACCTGAGGAATACTACTTACACATGGCTGCCAAGACTTCCAACAACTGGCTACTACTGCCTTAGTAAATAAAAAACAGTCATTTTTTTATCCACCTTGCAGTAAATCCTCACAGTTTGTATTTTCCCTATGAGTTTACTATGGAAGATCCTGTCAAGGGAAAAGCCAAAGTAGATATGTGGAACATCCACTGCTCTCCCCTCATCCACTGAGTCACTCATTTTTGTTGCAGAATGCAATCAGGTTTGTCAGTCTCCTTTTGCTCATGATAAATCTGTACTAGCTGCTTCCAAAGACTTTATGTCCTTCATGTACCTGAAAAAGGCCTCTGTGAAGACATGTTCCATAATGTTCCCACTTATTGATGAGAGTCTAGCCAGGCTATAGTCTTTCCATCATTGCTTTTTTTTTTTTTTTTTTAAGTCATAATAAGATTCCTCTTTTCCCAGTCATGAGAAACCTCTCTTGAACACTTGTGGTGGTCTGACCTTGGTTGGATGACAGGTGCCCACCAAGCTGCTCTATCATTTCCCCTTCCCAGCTGGGCAGGGGAGAGAAAATAAGATGAAAAACAATGTCACGGTCCGAAAGGGGGACAGGACATCAGGAAGGGTGCAAGCAGACTTGTTTATTCAGGCGTGCGCCCGATTCTTAACCGTCCCGCCAGGGAAAAAGGAGCAGAACATAGGGTGGGCTATCAGACAGACAAACAGGGGAGCAAATTAGAATAGGGCACAGGCAAAAGGGGGAGGAGTGGGGGAAGCAAGGAGCAGGCAATCTCATGGCAGGCCTGGGCATGTGCAGTTGTGCACCGAGCAGCATGAATACAATGAAACCACACAATAACAGTAACGTCCATATGAAAGTCCTGCCAATTGCTGCATGCTTTTCTCCATCCTGAATCGTGTTCCATCACAAAACAACTCACAGGTTGAGATAAAGCAGTTTGCTAAAGCAAATGTGAAAATTTGCATGTGACAAGCAAAGAGAAAAAAAATTAAATTATTCTCTACTTCCTGGCAGCAAGAGATATCTGGCCACTTCCTGGGAAGCAGGTCTTCCACATACATAGTGGTTGCTCGAGAAGACAAACATTGTAAATAACAAATGCCCTCCTTCTTTCTGCTCCTTTTCTTTGCTTTTATGTCTGAGCTGACCTCATGTGGTATGGAATATGCCTTCAGATAATTTGCGTTATCTGGCCTAGTTGTGTCCCCTCCCAAGACCTTGCCCAGGTCCAGCCTACTGATGAGGGGGAATGTTGGGGAGACAGCACAGATTCTGTGCCAGTGCTGCTCAGCAATAGCCAAAACAATGGAAAGCACAACACTGTGAGGGCCTCTATGGGAAAATTAGCTCCATCTCAGCCAGACCCAATACAACACCAAAAGCAGTTTTGCACAACATGGGTCAGTTCCTTCAACTCCATCCTTGAATTCAGATCTCCTCTATCAAGGTGGGAATATATATCTTGACTTCCTATACCTCACTCTTCTAAATGCCACTACTAAGAAACTGCGAGGTCTGAGGTCAAAAACTTGCCAATAAAGACTGATGAGAAGATGACCTTGAGAATCAAATCCTAACAATGCCCTTTGCCACTAGTTTGCCTGCTCCTGGACAGCATATTCCTTGGTATTCCTTTTGCTGCCAAAGTACTTAGAGAAGATTGTCTTTGCAGCCTTCACATCTATGCAGTGTCAAATCCAGCTGTGCTTCGCTTACCAAACTTTCTCCCTGAAATAACTATGGGTAGTAGTTGTTCATTGCCTGGGGGTAGCCTGTCCCTGCTTCCAACTATTTTCCTCGTACCTGGGCTCACTTGGAAGTTTTTTCTCCTTCTGTCATCATTTTCTATTTCTATATACAAAAGGAAAGATACTCTATAAATCCCCAGCGTAAACTTGGAACTAAAATTCTTCACAAGAGGCTGTCTTGGAGCAGGCAAATGCAGAGGTACAAACTTCTACATACCCGTCCCAAGACAGATCAGTCCCAGATGCAGAATGAGCTCTTTAAACTCAGTTTGGGTAGCTGCAACCCAGGTTGGTGGAAAACACTGTTGACACTTGCTTGAAGCTTCTTTACAATGGACCATTAAGTTACACATGCCTGTCTTTGGTTATACTGATACAGGAAAAGCAATTCAAGCTTTAGCAAGAAACGTGGAAAAGACACTCCAGAAAATCCATAGTATGTATCTTCAACGAAGCCAGGAAAACACTTTCTAAGATTCTCCTTGCTTCATCCTTGGTCTTCATTTTAATACAATCCTCAAATAAACCCTTTCCAAATATCCATCTGCACTAGTCTAATGTCCACCTGCCATTAATAAGTTTGATTTTCTCATCTACAGCAGGAAAACTTTCGATCTGCACAGTATGGTACACAGTGTGATAAGCAATATTAAGTGCACTTTTTTGTATAGTATAGCCAAGCTGGTAAAAATAGAAACAGACCAAAGCCATCCTAAAGAAGGATTTCTCATTCTCCCACCACCAGATGAAGCTCTTTAGACCCATAATTTAACTGTTTGTCTCATTGTAGAGGTGTTAAAAATTTTGTGAAAAGACTTCAGCTAGTTAGTCTGCAATTTAGCTTGAAAAGTTTTTTTCTTCCCATTCTTCCTAGTTTTTGAATAAAGAGATAAGGAAAAATGCATGCTTGCCATGGTAGGTACATGAGCTATAATTTGCAATGAAATATCGTGAACTGTGTCATATTACAGAAGCTTTAATTAGAGTAATTTAAACACATTGTAACTTACCAGTGATTTTGCATTCAGTATATTTTAAACAGCTGAGCCCTGAAAAAAATGCAGTGATTTGCTCACCACCACATATCAATGGGTTTCTGCAGCTGTGGAATCACACTCAAATCGAGCTTGCACAGGCAGCCAAATTATTCTTTAGGAAGTGGAGAAAATCAGAGAATGATATTCCTAGAGACAGACTATTAAAGAAAAAATAACCATTAGGTTTCCTATGTGATTTTTGACTATTTTTACCTGGATGGTAGAATATATATATATACATATGTATGTATGTATTAGTTCCTAGATATTTCCTTTGTTTGCTTCTCTAGCTTCATGCATTTGCTGCCTCTCTAGGGCAGGAGGTGACTGACTGGTCTGCACTGACTGACTGGTCTGCACATAAGGCCATGAATGTGTCCCTCTAGTTAGCCAAAGCAAAGAAATATGCTCCAAGAAAATATGCTGTGAGAACTGACTCATGGTAGAAAGGAAAAGTTACCAGGTATTACTGGCTGGCAGAGTCAAACCAGCTGTTTGTTAAAGGATTATCTCACAAGACTTAAGATATGAAAATGCTTTTGAGTGAAAAAATGAGGGCTAGAAAATTTTTTTCCTAACTGTTTTTTGGCAATTACATTAGCTTTGTATATACCCCCAGTGTATTTTATTATGTAAGTCCCTACCACTTCCAAAAAATATTAAAAAAAATTGTTTTTATTCCTTGCACAGATGCTTAAATCAAGATCAGCTATGGGTAGGAGACATCTAATTTGATTGTACTTTTACACATGCTGCACAAGTGCTTAGTGAGAAATATGTAGGAGATTCAGCAGCACCATCACCATCTCTCTAGCATGTCTCCATGTGGCACACTGCAATGGCCAGTTCAGGTTGCGTGTCTGGTGCAGATCTAAGTTCAGGCTTGTGCCTAAACACTCGTACTCTACATGCAGAAACTCCTAAGCTTCAACTACCAAGTATATCCTGCCCTGTGTCTGCTAGAAGAGAAGCAATCACCCCTATCTCCCGTACATAGCAGTAAGAGAGACTGGAGAGTCATAGCTAACTGCCCATCAGCCATTAGTTGTTTCTGCAAGACCACCATGAGGGCTGAGATGGTATTTGGTGTTCACCTAAGTAAAAGTGCTGACATCCTTCTAACCAGCACATATTGGAGGCCAATTTGGGCAGAAAAGTGCCAGCTCAGGCACCAGATTTGCAAAAACCTAGAGACTTCCTTTAAGGAGAGATCAGCTGTAAATAAAAGATTTTTATACTTCAAAGTTTAGAAAGGTTAACATCCCTGAGATTAAATGTACACCGCAGAATCTGTAAATGGTAGAGAACAGTATCAAATCTTTAAAGGGCATAAAATTTCCCCACAAAAGCAAGGGATTCATATGAAAACACTCTCTCCAGGAAAGGATTGTTCTAATAATATTTTCAAAAGAGAGAACAACAAAACAGCTAATAATTACAGGCTTCTGGAAGACACTCTACATAGTTAATTCAAACTAAAAACCAGAGGAATAGAAGCACTTTTTTCCATCACTTTTCTTTTTTTTTTTTTAAAAACTACCTATCTGAAAATGTAATTGAGTCAGCTATTCAAGTGACAGCATTCACAATGGGGAAAGGATGAGTCTTCAGTGGGTGATTAAAATCTGGAGCAACCCATTTAGATAACCATAAAAATATTTTATTGCAGAGCTAGTCCAAATTCAGTAATATGTTTGTGTCATTGGCCAAAATAAGGAAAAAAAAAAAAAGAAGAAAAATTAATACAAGATTCTTGTATAAGTTTTTCCTTTCTTGGGAGCATTTTAAAATTGTAATTTAAAATTTCTGATAGGGTAAGTTGTCAGAGGACATCACTGCCTCTCACTGCACACCAAGCTGTCCCTTCACACCTCTTGAAACTGTGAGTGTCTTCTGCCCATGCAGCAGGCACCAAATTTCATTAGCATGCTGTGACTGCACTAGGGACACGGATGAACCTTTTCTCATTTCAAATTCTCATTTATCTGCAAAATTCATAACAAAATAATAATCAACCTTCACAAGGCTTGTCACAAGAAAACACCTACCTGACCCCTGATAGTACTCACAGGGATGCTTGTCACTTGCACAATAAGCCACTACACCTACAGCCCATGTAGGGGCCCAGGGAGGTCAGGGTCCCACACACTGCCCCAGTAGGGAACCAGGGGAGGATGCTCTGGCTTAGGACAGTGGTAGTGATAAGGTCATGCCAGTCACAGTCCAAAGAGCAGTAACCTATTCTCAGGTCCAGAGGTCCAGCAATGACAGTCCAGTGTTTTGTCCCATGAGGATGTACTCCCACAAGATTTATTTCACCATATAGAGTTCATACCACCAGTCCCAGCACTGAATGTTACATGGGTCATCCAGTCCTTCTCCTGTGTCTCTGGCAAGAGCAGGGTGCTGAAGGGTGCTGGTACAGACTCCTCCACAACAGGCATCTGTTGCATCAATATTGCAACGAGAGGGAAGGCTGACTAAGAAGTCTGGATAAAGAGAAAAGAACCCAGCTGTGACCTCCATCAATCAGCTAGGCCCACTACTACAGGTAAATTCTCTCAGCAACTGCACTTACTTAGGAAAAGAAAATAGCCTTGTTTTCTGGGTATATTGTGTAAGAAAATTTCAGGATCTTCCTGTTTTACTGGTAAACCCATCTTTCATTTGACCCATAACAAAACTTGATTTAAATGTTTTTCATAAAAGACTTGTCAGCACTGTATAAAGACAGTATTAGTTATTGTGACCTAATGCCATGATATTTATTATTTTATGATTAAAAAAATTACAGAGGCCCTAGTATACTAGGGAGTGAGTTATCAAGAGGGATTTTAGAATAAGACTAGGGAATTCCTGCAATGTAATCTACATTCTTCCTTTGAAGCATGACTAGAGAAAATAACAATTGGTAGTACCAGCAAGTTGTGCAATGCCAGTATTTAGTGTTTAGCTTTCTTGCCTTCTCAAAGGTCAGTCTATTCTTCTAAGAATTGCTACCTAAATACTCACTGTTTCATCTAATCCTGCTGCTTATTTAGAAGCATATATTTAATATTAGACAATTTATTTATTTCAAAATGCTGGAAATACCTCAACTCAAATCAGATGGGTCCTTCCCTTTAGGAGCAACATGCTAAAGAACTCACCTTCTCTGCAAAGGTTTATCGCACACACCTTACCTTCACAGTTAAATGCCACCAAGAGTGTCTTCTCAGCAAATTTCAAAGACCATGCAAAGCAAAAATAAAAAAGAAAGAGCATAGTAAAGGAGAAGCTTTTATAAAAGTAGGTCACAACCAGCCCTAGTTTTTTATTCATTAACATTTACCCGAGAGTGTCCAAGAGCCTCATATGTTCAGTGTAAGAAAATATATGAAATAGTAAATCTATTGAGGAAATATTTGGTGTTTCAGCTGTATCAATGTTGGCCCTGCTGTCTTTCCAATCTATCAGATAAGCAGTAACTTGTAGTAGTTCAGCTTCAGTTTTAATCACTTTATTTACTACAGGTGCAGACGGGTCACACTCATGAGAAAGGCTGAGTCATGTGAATTGGATTTGGTATAAAACCCCATCTCAGCGCTCAGTTCTGTCTGTAGGGAGTGAAAGTCTTAATCAAAAGGTTTAGGTGTGTCTAGCATCATAGTTGTCGCTGATCAAAATATTTAGTCTAAAGGATGTCCATGTAAGCTGTTAGTATTGTTATTAGCAGGTAGGTGAATTAATAGGTGGTTGAATTTTGCTTCATAACTGTCTTCATGGTTATAGCATTGCTGTTTAAAGACCAATAGTTGGTTAAGCAAATATGCTGTGTGTAGAGAAGCAGCAAGTTGTGGCTTCTGCTAATGTGCTTGAAAATAGCTAAGCATCATAGGACTTTGTGGGTTGGGAGAGAGGAAACATGAGATGCTGTGGTCTGAGCTAATTTGGTATTAGCTAGGGTAAAGATGTAGCTATTATAGGCAGAAAAATCTAATTGCTCACCATGTTTGTATTGTACCTTATTATGGTGACTCCGTAGAGTACCTTTTGACTGTTTTTACTTCTGAGGGAATCTCCCTTTGAAATGTGTTCCTTGAGGTATATGATTTATTATGGTGCTGTCCATTAGTGCCGGCTTATATAGCAGGAGGTAGCAGTCTGCTATGAATCTGAGTTATGAATTGTTTATATCTTTTCTATTTTAAAACTCTGTTCCCAATTTCTTTTGGCTATGTCTGTTTGTGATGCTAAAGTGACTGGAAAGCTAAAGAGGAGCAGAACCCAAGTCTGTTTGAAACTGAATCTGTATGCCCTTCCTTTAGGGGAGGGGAGATGATAATAAAAATATTTTCTTTCTATTTGATTTTTTTTTTATTTATTGAACTAATGTCTGTCCTTGGAGCAAACTGACCTTAAACATCAGTTAATGTATGTTAGTAGAAACTTGACCCTCTTAAATATAGCTATATAATGTGCTGAGCTATTCTGTTGTCCCTTTAATAGGCCTCCAAAGACATGGAGTTTGAATAATAACCTAAATCTAAGGCTGTTACCAAGTGACTACAGGCCTAATCAGCTACCACCACTGGGAGTAGTTAAAGACAAAACTGTCCCCCTTCTTTGTAACTTCTGTGTATTATTTTTGTTTATGCTTTAGCATTTGTTGTCATGATGCTTTTCAAGGAAAGACGACAGTAAAGTTTCTCTCAGCCTTAAGGTTGTCCTTTGGGTTTGACACGTGATTCTGATAACAGCTTGGAGATGAACTTGGTATTTACTGGACCAATACCAAGCCAGTAGCTTTGAAATGTAAATTTTCTGTTTTGTTTGCCCAAGAAGTGGAGATGAGCACTGGTAATACAGGTCTATCTTGTCCTGGGAGTACTTGGTAGTGTGCCTGAGGGAGGACTACCTGTAGCTGAGAGCATTTCATCACCTCCAGAGAGATGTCTCCTGGCTCTACCACATTGCTGAGGGACTGAGGGGCTCTGCTTGGGTAAAATGCAGTAAGAAAAGGTGATGCCTTTGCCCTTGCCCCCTACTGACCTCTGGCTGTCTGCTCTGTTTTGCTGCCCCAAGATCCTGTCTGTGACTCTCATTCCTTTTCACTTATGGAATAACTGTCTTAAATCCAATTTGCCTCTTTTCCTCTTAGCTGTGCAGTAAGTCTGCTGTGACTTTCCTTAGGCTTTTCTAACTGCTTTAATAAGAGCATGGCCTTGGGAGATATCTTAATCTTGGAAGCCAAAAGGGGGATATTGGGAGGGGAAAATTGCTTCCTTAAGTTGCTCGCTCTGATCTGCAGAGTGGATTTGTAGGTCCTCTGCAGACTGCTAACAGGGATAAGTCCTTGCTGTTCTCTGTCAGATAATCTTTCCTTGCTTTTGGGATCCTTTTGGTGCTGAAAGGAATTCATGGATATGCAGCGTAAAGGGTTTCCACAGTTAAGGAAAGAGCAATCTGATTTATACTCTGATATTGGCACACATAAGTTTGTAAAAATAAAATGTATGTTTAGGTTATATAAAATGTATGTGTGTATGTATATGTACATACACATTGTGTGTGTATATATCTCTGTATACAAGCTGTAACTTAAGATTCTTATTGCCATAGTGTTTACTTCTAAAAAAACCATTCAATTCTAATACTCCCAACCCAGAGCATTTTTTTGAGAACTCCTTTATTAATCATTACTTTTTGTAGAGTTCTTTATTCCTTTTATTGATGTAGAATGTAATGGTGCCAGTCTGCCTTGAGATGTTAAGACAGACTATCAAAAGATAAATTTTCTGTAAGACTTAGTTCAAAGAGATGTATTATTCTTGCAGCTCTCTTCCACGTTTCCAAATATGATCTCATGAATTTAAATAGATCAACTACAGTTGATGTCTCAATCTATTTGAATTGCTTCTGAAGCTACTGATCATATGCTTGTCTCCTTCATGCTGGTGACACAGCTGCCTGTTCATTCAAGGCCCAGCTTCTGAGATTCTGGTATTATTCTGTGGCACTAAACTGGCTCTAAAACTGGTAGCTCTTATAAGTAATCAATGCTAGCTCACTCTTGGCAAGGATTTAATCCATACCAGGATTTTGATGGAATGGTTCAATTATTCTTTCTCTTAAACTTGATAGTCAGATGCAAAAGGAATAAAGGAGATAGGACAGTTTCCATAACTCTTAATGATATTGTGCCTTGCTCTGCAATTAATAGTGTTTATAGCTTTATGTAGTCTTTCTTCTGCCTCCTTGATATAGAAAGGTGAATTACTGCTTCCTAAAAATCCATAATAAAGAAAAAATAACTCCTGTAAATACCTTCTTTATAGTTCATTTGAGCAGTTAAGCATAGTATGCCTTCTCTCTTCAGTGACTGAACAAAATTCGAAGCAGTTTCTAAAGAAAGCATGAGTCTATACATATGCTGGAGGTGTATTCCACATATATATATATTACAATTGCTTATCTTGTAGCATTAAGTAATATTTTCTTTTCCTGAGAATGCTTCTGAGTAATAGCCTTGTTAGAACTTCTACAGAAACAAGCTTGACATTTCAGAAGTTCCCATTTCTTTGTTCCCTAGAGTATCTCATCTAGCAGGTGCTGTGTATTTCCTTTTCCATCCCTGCCATCCTCTTGTATTCGCATCACATTTGAAGTGGAGATGACTGACCTGCATAACCCACAGAAAAGCCTCCTCTTCTGTGGGCATCTGACCTGTCTGAAAACGCACAAGAGACATTCAGCTGTAGAAAATTAAAATATCTCTGAGATGTTTATGACATGTTAATTTTGTTTCAGTATGAGGGTAGTAACTGCCTACAATAATTCTGACATGCTGCACAAGCCACAGCATGTAAGAAATGTTTGCATAATATATACCCAGAGCTGTTGTTACTCCTCAAGAGTATCCTAGCAAATTAAGATTTCATTCATGGGAAAGTTATCTTTCAGGATTGCCAGTTCTTTGAAGTCTCAACAACAATCACAAAATATATCAAAGCAGTTAATTTGTTCCTGCTGTACTCAAGTGTCTGCAAGCATGTGCCTTAATAACTTCCTAATGGATGCTTAAGAAGTTGTTCTGTGTCCATAACTGTAGGAAGCAGAAGAGTCTCAACATGTTATGGCTAAAACCCATGAGTTTAGTTAATGGGGTTAATAGGCTGCAGTGAGAGGTCAGCTTTTTGCTGTCTCATTTGGGAATTCGTTGTCAAAGACAAGTTACCTGGTATGTCCCAGTGTTATGCTTTTGAAAAGAAAAACAAATTTGGGGGATAGAAAGGAGAAAAGATCTGCATTTAATGTGATCTGCTTTTGAAGGTCAGTAAGTTGGATGACTGAGTGTAGAACTGAGTTCTGTCCAAAATCATGTTTCATCCTGTAACTTGTAACTCTGGGTAGATTGTGTGGTTTAGTAAAACACTGTGTAGTACCAGATTAAATTTATTCACCAAACTTTCATTTTCTTCTAGCAGTTTATTGGGATGCAGTCAGAGGTAATCTTCCTCTCTGTCCTGCTGTAAGCTCCTTTCCTAACCCATCCCAAGAAAAATGATGCAGGTGCTGTGGGTAGTTACTTCCCTGTATTCATGGAGGGATCATTCCAGCCCAACACATCCTGTTAAAAGAGAAACCAGAAAAAAATCACTACAGAGGTTTTAGGGTTTTTTATTTTTGCAATCTGAGTACAGCTTTCATAGTGATAGCTGGAAGTAGGTTGCTCTTAGATCTTCTGTTGTTTATTTAAGAAAACTACTTTTTGTTTTGTTTGGTTGTTTTTTTTTTTTGGTCCCCCAGACAGAGGGCGTAAGCACAAGAAGGGCTTGGCAGAAGCATGTTACAGTAGGTGTTCTTTACTCTTATGTATAACATATTGCAGTTATACAGATGGAAATATGTCCTCTTACTCACCCCCTTCAGACCCCCTCCCCTCCCCCCAAAAAAAACCCAACCACACAAGAAAGTCAAAACTCCAATACCTTCCACATAACAAACAAACAAAAAAACCACAACCCACAAACAAACAAAACCCCCAAAAAACCTCAAAACGAAACAAACACCCCCCAACCTCCCACAAACAAACCCTAAAAAAGTCAAACCAGACTAAAACACAGGGAAAATTTTGAGAACTTAATAAGCATCAGCTTGCCAGAGTGAATAGAGAAAGGAGCTTCAGGGATAGCTGTTTTCTTTATATCCAACAATTATTCTTCAATTTGAGAAGAAAACTTCTTGATAACAGTCAAGTATCACAAAACTTTTTGCTCTGCTCATCTCCTAGGCCAAAAAGTAATGTATAAATTAAATGGTAGTCGACAATTCATACTTGCATGATGATATAATAGTAATGTGTTGTATAATTTCACTACAGTCCAGTGTGTTGTCACTATTTCTGGCTTTAATACAAAATTCAGAGTAGCAATTTAGGATTATTGTGCTGTATGGGGCTATATCTATAATAGCATGTGCTTCTTCGGAGAATGCAAAAAAACAGCCTCTCTTCTGGTGCTGGAGTGTTGGATACCGTCTTTGTGTCTAAATGTGGTGAGCATATGAATGTGAAATATAAGAGGAGATTTGCCAACTGCTGATATCTTTCTGATTTCTCTGCCTCCATATGTCTTTCCACTGGCTGCCTCTTACGTCACAGTTTCCATCCCCCTGCTCAGATGCTTTTATATAATTTTTGGAAAAAGGATCTGTGTTCCTCTAACAGAAGGCATACATAATGTGAGCTACTTATTGAAATAGAAACACTTTCTTGGACCATACATATACATTGATTTTCCTGCGCTGTCCCTTGAGGGTACAGGTAGGGAGGCTGGGAAGAGAGAGCATTACCTTTTTATATCTGACTAGATCTGCAGTCCTTCAGTGCAGGGTGAACCACAATGGGAGCGTGACTCTGCAGAAGTGTGTGTTTACGTGACAGAAAAATCATCCTTGTTGTGATTCAATGGTTCATCCCGTTTACATACACCAATACCCAAGATCATTTTTATTAATCATCCTTGAAAATTTCCCAAGGAGGTGTGTGTAATGCAGGTTCTTAAATGTTATTGAAAAATATTCAGGTTTGCAGTCAGGTACGTATGTTTCTCCAACAAAAGAATGGAAAATGCAGTTTCAAACACTTCAATAAAGAAGTGAAAGACAGTTAACTTGCAAAGAAATATTTAAGCTACTGACCTAAAACTCTTGTTTAAATACAAAAAAAAAAAAAATTAATAGCTTGAATTCTGCAAAACTAAATCTCCATCTAGTATTTGTTTGTTTATACAATAGGTACAAACCAGACCTTATTATGTATAATGTATAGTGTCAAACCCAGTGTCTTTAGGCAACTATAAGTCTAGCAACTGTGTTCAATATTAAAATAATTTATTATTCTTTGTTTAAAGAACAGATTTTTTTTTTAAAAGATATTTGTTAAATAGGTGCATTTGTTTCCCTAAAACTATCTCCAGTCTCCAAGCAAGCAAAAAAAATAAGATGAGGTGATTTTTTTTGTTGGACAAGAGGTGCTATCTCTGCTTCCTCTGGAGAGGAACATGCTGACATTCAGCAGTTCAAAGCCTGCCTCTTACCCACCTTGCAGCTGACTGCTGTGGCTGAAGGAGGACTGGATGCTGTGTGGTGGTTGGATGTTCCTTTGCAGCACTTGCTGCACAGCTGACAGATGCCCTGGCTATACTGTGTTCTGCCCAAGGCTAAAGAATGTGTGAGCCTGAGTCCTTTCACACTTCTTGTCTGAATAGTATTTTTGTAATTGGCTGATTAGCAAGGCTTCAGGCAAGTGTGAACTAAGGACTTGACATTAAGTGGCTTGGATGCTCATGCAGGGTTTGGAAATATGTATAAATTAAAACTCATGAAGGCTCAGCTGTTCAGATAGGGTATTCTCTCTGTTCAAGGTTAGATACAGAGTCACTTAAGATGGAGAATTCCAGATGTTCTTGCGTGCTTGTAGAATAACATTTTTTAAAACAGCGAATAATCCATATTTGCTTTTCAAAGTAGATATGAGGTACTTAAGAAGAGCCATTAATCTACTGAGTAAATCCTTTAACTTGCAGACAGTCACTGTGGCTGGATGCTACAGGAGACCATCACAAGCAGAGGCTGAGGTGATGTAATGCCCTGTATTTTGGATTAAAGTTTGTGTTCTTAGTTGATAGTGGGAAAGCAGACACTTAAAGTATTCTGACTTGTGAACTACTGCTGAGATATGGAGTTTGTGGAAGTGTAACAAGAAATTGTCTGTGATAGAGTAAGGCATCTGGACTATGCTTTCAGAAAGCCACAGCTGTAGGCTTTGTAAATCTGACAGAGTTAAGCCCTGCCTTTACACACAACAAGTGCTTTAATATAAAGATAGAAGCACCTGTGGAAGAGACATCCATCCTGTATGGAGCTTGTTTGGTCTGTGGATGCTTCAGAAGTACTGATGTCAAAGGATAATGGGGATGCCAGGTCTGGCTGAACTGGTGGGAGCTGAGGGTGTCCTGGTGCGGAGGGCCTGACTTTGAAGCTTCTGCTCAAGTGAGGGGGAAACCTTGGTTACCAGAATGATATATTTTTCAAATCAGTCTTGTATTTAGCCCTCCCATCTGTCTGTTAAATGAGGACTGCCTTTGGGAAGGAGTAACGAAGTCAGGACATCCCTGCTAGGCATGCTGGAGAGAAGCTAATTGTGTGTAACATCATGTTTTTTAATTATTACTTCAGACCCAGTATTTTAGTTGCTCATGTATCAGAAGTGATTGAATCTTACCTTTTTAAAGAATGGTGTTTACTTGCATAAATGATAAGCCTACCAAAAATCAAAGTGATCTCAAGTGTGTGCTGATTATGTTATGCAAATTCCTAAGATTATCTTGGGTAACACTCTTGTTTCATTTTAGGGAGTATAAAGATGCACTTTGAAATGCAGACTAATGTGCCCAGATGAATTGCACCTTAGCTGAGTTTTGTTTCACTTGGGGCTGTGGGGAGTGAGACAGCAGAGATTACAATTAAACCAACTGAGAAGGTATAGAATATCTGCTTCTGTTACACCTAAAAGATCAGTACAGTATCCAAGATAATTACTGTTTAATGGTTGCTCAGAGATCTTCATGAAGAAATGCAATGACTGGGACACATTTTATGGGTGAGTTGGCTTTCTGCTGCAGTGGGAAAGAGGCACAATCATCATATTATTTTAGTCAGTGTAAAGAAACTTCTACAAAACCTCTTTAACACAATGTATAATGACCATAACACACAGGGGAGCATGTATTATTTGAGGGAGGATGGTTTATCTTGCATATCCAATATTTTTTCTAATTATAGTGTTTTAAACAACGGCTAGTAAAGCAAGCTACACAAAATGACCTAAAAGCTAATAACTGCATTCCACTTCAGAGGAATGGTGGTGTTGGCTTTCCTTCTCCACCATGTAGTAATGTCTTTTAAGATACTGTAGTCACTATTATATGCATACTGCATGCTAAATGCTGAAACTCTATCCACATACAGATATGATAACGGTAGATCATTAAATACAAGTCAAGCCTTTCTTATCTTTCATCTGTACTCTGGGAACAATTCATTTACTGGTGTCTGACAAAGTGTGGAATTGTAATTAGCCACTAAGGAAAAATTACCTTTGTGTCCTCTGTGAATGGTGGGTGTTTCTGTCTCTAATGTCTTTCCACCAAACATAAATATTATTCATTTCATAGTTGCTGTTTCTCTTATTTTCACCCTCCCTTTCTTTAGCCTCACTTCTGTAGGGGAACAAACCCTTTAAATTTAGTCTTGGTAAGGATTTAGCAGCCTACTGGTGAATAGCAGCTTGGAATGCTATGCTGATTTGTTACTTCATCTACTAGTCAGAGAAAAATAGACATCACCAAATACAGTATCAGTTTTGAGAGGTGTGAGTTGCCTCCTTTTGCTACTTTTATACTAGGAAAATGGAACTAATAAAATGCCAAGAAACCCTTGAACTTCAGTACTTCTTGATTAATAGATAAAGCTACACAAAAAGAAAGCAACTGAAGAATTTACTACACTCTGAGTGGGCTTGGTTTAGACCCTGAAGAAACATGTAGGTATAGACAAGAGAACAGTGATGCTTTTGATTACTCATTCTCTATTCTGGGTTAATTAACTATGGCTCTCTATTCCCTCCCACCTTCACCCTTCCTGTTGTCCCTGTATTAAACCTCTAAGAAAAAGTAAGATGAGACAGGATAAAATATGCCTCAGTAAAATAATTTTCTACCTGAAGTCGTATTGTACAGATGAATTTTGTATTTAAACTTGGTTCCTCTTTTCTTGCTACCATTTCTCAACACCTGCAACAAAATGTCTACCTCATGAAGGTGCAATAAACTGGTAAGGGGGGGAGAAACTTGGACCCAATAACTTCTGTGTTTTCTCTTGATTTAACTTAATTTAGTTTTAATTCATAGAGAATAAAATGAACAGGTATTGTGGCATACTGTGATGATTTAGATGATACATCTTCACGCAGAAATACTGTTTGTAAGAGTATATTTATGGCAGGTTCCTTGCCTTGTTGCATTGTCTTCTCCTTAACATTGGGGGAGCTGAATGCTGAAAAGGTGTCTATGCAAGAAAAACATCCTAGCATGGCAGGATGTTTTAAGCATGGGTTACCAGAGGGTGATATTGTTTAGAGAGAGATTTTTTTCTGCAGCATCCAGGTCTTTTGGCTTCAAATGCCTTTTGGTTTGTGTTCATCAGATTATTTCAGTAAACTGATAGCTTTATTTGAAAAGAAATAGGGGGAGTACTGAGGACCCAGGAAGCCATGTAGATCTTGGGTAAAGCACAAGAGGAGAATTATTACAGTGGCCACGTGCCTATGCTTGACCAGGACCTGGTAAACCTTCCATTTATCCCCAGCATTCTAAGCTGCCTCTCTGTACCTAAGATGCAAGTCTATGTCTCGTGCTGAACTGCATTTGCATCCTGCTCTCCTGTAACTGGTTAGCAAGGGAGAGGACTTGTGCAGAAAGCAAGGCCCATAAATAGAGTTTTATTTTCAGCTTCCCAGACCAGTGCCAGCAAACTTCCATGTTACTGTCACAGCTGAGGAGTTTCCGACCTATCTGATGAAACAGAACTGTGTAAAAGCTGTTCTCATGGCTTATTTTCTGTGCAGAGAGGCTGTTTTGCATGAGACAAAGTGGCTGTAGCAGATTTGAACATCATCCCTCAGAGGTACTGAGGCAGTGTCACCCATTCAGCAATTTCCTGTGGCACTTCTCTGAAGTGCAAAAACTGTTTCTGGGTGGAAGCAAATGTTGTCTGGCTTCCAGGGTATGGGATCTTAACACTGTCAGTGCAGTCAGCTGGGCAAAGGGGAATTTTATTTCACAGTAGAATTCGAGCTTAGAGCAGCAGAGTTGAATTTTGTATTGCCATTCGCATTGGTAATTTCATTCTTTTGAGACTGAGGAAGGAAGAAGCATCAGAAAGACTGAGGTCTTAGGCAGCATTTAGCCAACGTCTGCATGAGGCAGGTTAGCTTTCCTTCAAGATGCTTCTAGACCCTTTTGATCAAGGCTGATGCTAGTTAGGCACAGTTAGTATTGATTTCCAAACTTTGGCATGGGACTGAGTGTGAGGGGAGCTTGCCTTTGGAGCTTGTGCTTTAGAACTGTGTTGTTTCAGAGCTGCTGGCTGGGATACAAGTGTCTGCATGAGTTCTGTCTGTCAAAAGACTGAAAATGGAATAAACAACTTATCTGAAGAAAGAACTTTCTTCATAGTTTAAATGTCTGAGATGCAGGTGGGTGGCCTTCCAGCTTCTTGCAGGACCTCCTCAGGGTGTATTTCAGGGCTCTTTAAGTGCCATGGGGGCAGGAACCTTTCTTATTTTTATAGACTGCAGTCTTCAGCTCTTGGCTGCCTGCCTTGCGCTGGAGCTTGTTGCTGGTAGACAAGTATTTGGTGTCACATGGGCTAAATGGCTTGGCAGAGGTCAGAATAGCAGTTGGAGGGGAGACTTGGAGAAAACTTGGGGTCCTCTGAGACACTGCTAGCACTCAAGATGTCCAGTCACTTTTATTTTACACAGGTGCTGAAATGTTTGATGGACTGCTACCACTCCATCAGCCTCTGAGGAGTTCAGGCAGAAGAATCCTGAGCCCATAATTATTGACTTGATGACAACCACACAATGGATGTAAGGACTTGCAAGTAGTGTAGGGATGGCTGGGTAACAGTTGCATCTCTAATCCTTGTTAAGTGGTGGGATTATCAACTAAAACTTTGTGGTAAATATGCACATATGAAGCAATACAGGTTTAAGAGTGAAATAGTGTAGGCAATGAACTGTAATATTGTTGAGACTACCTTGATATTATGTATTGAAAACCATAAAAATTATCTATTATCTTGTAAAGGGCACTGAAGCTTCTTTCTATGTGATTCTTCTATATTCAACATGAGTTGCTGCATTTCTCTTTGCTACACTGATGACAGCCCATGAAATCCCCACTAAAGGCTACTGTGCAGGCACAAATGCAAGAGAGATGACATCATTTTAAGTGTTAGTTCAGGGGTGGAAAAAAAAAGACCGACAAAACCATCAACAAATGTCCACCATCACAGCATCTTGTTACAAGCTGTTACCTGTTTTAATGAATTTTCATAGTGGAGCAGCTCAGGCTGAGTGCAAGACAGGGTTTGTTTCAGCTTGTTATGCCTCAGCTGCACATTGCTAATAAGACACTTCAATGGGGTTTATGAAGTTTTAGTGGCATGAATCTTGTCACTCTACATGCATGAAACCCTTTCTGATTCATCTTCGAGCATCTAAATACTTGTTTAGAGCTGACTTAGATGCTGCATTCTCTGAACTATTGTAATAGCTGCTTACCAAGGCTTTGCACAGCCTTGAGGCCTAATTTACATGACAGCTTCTGAAAGAGAAAAAGCTTTCTCAAGTACCTTGACTGTAGAGTGTAATGGTGTCTCAGCAGCTGCTATCCCATTACAAGTACTGAAATGCACAAGTGTTCTACAGCAGTTGTATGTTGAAAGAGATTCTCTGGGAGACTTCAATACTGTTCTTTTCTTCTAGTTCCTTGCTTGGACAGTGAAGACATGAAAGCAGTGGCAGAGCTTCTTTTTGTCAAAGCTGATGTCAGAGAGATATTTGAAAGTAAGTTTCATGCTGTTTCAGGATGAAGTACTGCATTAGATAGTGCCCTTTATTAAGGATCATCTACTAGCTGATCAGGGACTCATCATATCACTGATTAAACACTCTTCCAGAAGGACAAAATCTTCTGTTGAAGCCCAGGCACAAATATCATGGATAATAGCTGATTTTATAATTAGTTTATGACCACAGTGCTTCATCTCCAGAGAGGAGGATCAATCTATTTCTATAGGCATTTGGCCTCTTCCATTCTAAAAATCTTTGTTAGTCTCTTTAAGGCTTTATATTTGACGTACAGTCAACAAAATTCTTAAAGTGTAACAGAATACAAGAAACATAGATATGTCTAGTGAAATTGCATCTGAAATATATGCAGGTATTAAAACATCCTTTTTAAAACTAGTCTAATCTATGGAAGAACATCCCTACATCTGGATTCTAGAAAGAATGTATAATAACCTTCTTGTGAAATTCAGTGTGAGTTTAAGCTTTTCATCTTTAGCCCACTGCAAAAATAAGTCGGTTTTGTGTTATTTTTTTTTAATGAGGAGATAGCTGTACTACATATATTGGATTGCCCAACATTAAAATATGTAGGCTGTGTGTGAATTTTTTGGGCTTTTTCTATTTAATTTTGACTTTTTTTCATGGTTGTGGGTTTTGTGGGGGTGGGAAGGGATCTAGTTTTCCTGCAAAATTTGAACAAACATTTTGGTTGTCTTGGAGAGCAGATTTATGAAAAATATATTTGCCTACTTTTTTATAGCTTCAGTGGAAAAAACCACAATGCTACCATGACTTGGAAGGACTTGAAGTCAAGGCAGGTTATAGTCTGGGGTTTGAAGCATTTTTCTCATGCAGCTCAATCCTGTTTAGTCTGTAGAATTTATTTACTTAGATGTCTTCCTCAAAAGGTGGCATTTCTTTTCAGCTCAGTTGAGCTACACTGGCTGATGAAGAAATGTTCTTGGTTCTCTGGGCTTCTGTGGAATTTGCCTCTGAAACAAGTAGGGGGAAAAAAGTATCCCTTTGTTCTTTCAGTGCCTTCACTGCTTTTATCCAAACAGTATGGATGAGCAAAACACATTCTCTGCAACTTTACTTCAGAAGAGAAGGAAATGAGATGGAGTGAATGGGAGATGTTAAGATAAATGAGGATGTAGCAGCAACTTACTGTAGAAAAAACTGTAATGTATGCATGGAAAGGGAAAAAAAAAAAGGTAGTGTGTGCTAGTCTGATTAGATGGCAACATGTCGCAGTTACAGGAGACCAGAGCTTCCTTAGTGATTTGTTTCTGGATTTATTCATTTTCTGAGTCTTTTTAGTCAGGTTATTCTCTACATCTGAATCTCTGTAAGTAACTACCGCTAAGCAACATACTTGCAGTCCCTTGATTAGGCCTATGTCTCTCTACTGCTTCATGCTGTGAAATGGTATGCTTATGCTTTAAAGTATGGGAGACACAATCAGGGTAAGAGTAGAAGTCAAGACCACAGTATAGTAACTAGAAACAGGGGTTCAGTCTTCAGGCAGGCTCTCCAGAGGTTTTTAGATTGAGCTGTTTGACCTGCTTGGAGCTCCCTGTAGTGAGTCCAACTTCAGAGTGAACCCAGACTGAACTATTGTAAGAAATATTTTTTGATAGCTGTTGGACTTTTTTTTTTTTTTTTTTCCCCCTCTTCCAGTTCCTTTAAATAAGTACTTCAAGCCCCAGAGAAGAAATAGCAGGAGGATCTTGGAGAATCTCCAGCCTAGGAGGAAAAAGTTTTGGAGTTATAAGATGAAGGCGATAAAACGGGAGTTGTGTAGGAGTCAGCATCAAGAGATGGTCCAGGAGCCGGTTCAGGTGGATGAAAGCCCAGAAAGAGCTCAGCAACTCTGCTCACCAGGACATCTGGAGCAAGGAAGAGGCCATCTCTTAGCAGCACAGACACTGTCTCCTGCTCAGCAGCCCCAGGGAGAGAACAATATCCATGTGCTGCCACAGAGGCAGACAGTGCAAGGAGGTATGGCCTCAGACATGGGACCACAACAAACAGACCAGGGATGGGAGGCCCCAGAAGTCACCGTGAAGGTGCGGCCCCAGAAGATGAGCCAGGAGTGGGAGTGCCCGGAGGTGACTGTGCAGGTGCAGCCTCAGAAGCCAAGCCCAAGATGGAAGGCCCCATCAATGACTGTGCAGGTGCAGTTACAGCAGCAGGGCCAAGGGCCATCTCTCTCACAAGTAACTGTACAGGTACAGCCCCAGGAGCAAGGACAAGGTACTGCTGGCATCAAAGTCATAGTGCAGCTGCAGTTGGTCCATGACCCAGAAGAGGTAACCTGCCTCCAGGACCAAGGAGAGGAAGCCCTAGGTAATGAAGAACGGTGGACCTCGAAACGAAATCAGGGAGAGCCAATGACAAGATCTGAAGGTCAGAGAGAGCTAACGGTAGTGGAGCTGCTGGAGCAGGGGGTCCTGAACCAAAAGGAAGATCAAGGAGAAATGGCAAAAATCCAGCAGGACCAGAACCAAGAGGAAAGAGCAGAAGTGGTGGAGTTGCAGGTGATGCAGGCTGGAGACAAAGCAGATCTGGATGCGATGATGACAGAGGAGCAGCTGCAGGACCAGAGCCAAGAGCAGGAACAGCTAAAAGTAGAACTACCCCCACAAAAGGAAGACCAAAGAACTACAGAGATGAGGCAGGAGCAAGGTGATATTCAAGAAGAGCCCAAGGGGATGGTGGAAGACCAGAAGGAAGACCAAGGACAAGAAGTGTCTAAGAAACATCCACAAGAGGTTCCAAATTACTTCGTTGCTATTCCAATAACAGATGATCAGGTACTTTGGAGTAGCTATTCTATCAAAACAAACAAAAGAAAACCCTTAACTTTAAACTTACACTTAATTTCTTATTTATATTTGTTGCAAAGCTTGTTTACAAACCAAGAGTGACCAAATTCTGGTCCCTTACCTTAAGTGGTGTATTCAGTCTGGCTAGGATGGAGTAAACTTCCCCATAGCAGCCCTTTTAAGTGTAGTGCTTTTTTTTTTTCTTTTTTTATGGATAGAGTTTTGTCCATAACATACCAATGTTTCAGCTACTGCTAGGAAAAAAAATACTTTCAGGATTACTACTACCCTTTCTAAAGGGTCAGAGGTGTTGTCTCCCATAAATAATCTTCTATTCTGTAATTTTTTCAAACAAAAGCAATGGCTTTTATCATCTTGCATTGTCCCATCCTACATTGTCTTATGGTTGCATTTAGTAAAATGGTATTAATTTCTTTGTTCATCTTCTTTTCCACTGAAGCTCACAAGGGAGAATGAGAATTTTCTTCTCTTCTACAGAAGATTACATGGAATTGATCTCTTTTCTCCATCTTTTCTCCAACGAACTTTCCTGAGATCTTAGGCAGACAGTTAATTTCAAGAACCCATGTGTAGGGTCTTTATGATCATACTTTATCCAGATGTGCTCTATTCTGTGCTTTCCATGTTTAAACAATGTTGAAAAAAGCAAGAGATGATTTCACCTCCATACCATTAGGTACCAAACCTAGCTACAGAAAACAGTGGAAATCCAAATAGAATTATTTTCTTCTAGAGACTTTGTGGGGGACCTAAAGCATTCCAGTTACCACAGTAAAGGCTTCTTCCAAAATATGTCAATACAGACTTGCAGGGCTTGGCTACTACAGGTACTATCTTAAGATCCATAGAATTAATTCCAAAAAGGATACAGGATAGAGACCGATTTCAATGAACAAAACTTTCTTTACAAGGTAGGGGCTTCAAGCAAATCATAAATAACTTCTGCATTACTCTCTGTACTTGTTAGTGGGGAAAATGGTAGTTCACATTGAACTACTTCTTCCCATTTTGCTGGTATGAATTTTGAAGTGCACACAAAACTTTCTGGAAGAAGGATACAGAATGTCTCATTCTCAAAACAGCACTGTTAGTACTTTTATGAACAGGTTTTTTACCCGTTAACCTTTCATAGACAACTGTGGCCTGCTGATTGGCAGTGTTTTGTTCACAGCTGCTCAGAGGATGCAAAAGCATAAAGAGCTCTCACTTTGTCCTAGTACCTGCTGCATCCCAAGGGGGCTTGGCTGGAGCCCTACTCCTCTTGCAGAACAGCAGCACTGTAAGGTAGGACATGCCCCATGCCTTTACGTAGGGGCAGCAGGTGACTGTGCACTCAAATATACTATGGAGAGAAAGAAAAGTTCTGGGTGTAATGACAAGTAGCATACTATTCCACCTGACAGAGACAAGCAGGGGAAAGTCTTAATTTGAACCAGTAACTACTGAGTCCCAGCTAGCATGGGCAGAACTGAGAAAGAGTATATAAATTGTATGGATTATTAATATTTATAATACATATATATATGCATCTTGGGATATCTTCTTATAAAGCAAATGTAAAAGGCAAAACCTGAATATTAACTTGTATGAACAGAGTGAAAATATAACCCTCTACTACCAGCTCCTGCTGTTAGTTTATGGTACTTTTTCCAGTGAACCAAATGGATATTGTTTGTTGCAATATATAACTTGATTCCTTTTGTGTTCCCAGTTTAAGCTTCCACGTGGTAACTGGCATGACTGTATTTATGCTGTTGAAAGGCAATAATTAAGTAGGATTGCTATATCTGTTGTACAGATTTTTTTTCCTTTGTTTTTTTTTCCAGTGTGACAAGCAGCTGCAGTACAGTAGCTTGCTTTGGCAGGCTTCTGAGTTTTTGTTTTTGCCTTAGTTAAGTGTAAAAACACTATGTATGTGTTAGAGGGAGACGTCAAAAAGTGCCTTCCTCTTGGTAGGCAATTATTTGCTATGGCTTTGTCTTGAGTAGAATGATCTTTGGAGGTTATCTGGAGGATGGCCTCATATAACTTTCAGTGATTCCTACATATGACTGGCTTTTGAGAGGTGAACAAAAGTGCAGAGCACATCAGGAAGATAAATGCCAGGAAGGGAAAATAACTGTGTAAGCTGAAGACAATGTTGGCAGGCGAACAAATGGGTATAAAGTGGGCAAAGAATAAATCTAAGCTGGAAACTGGAAAGTTTCCTACCATCTGAGGAATGAGATCATGGAACAGCTTGAAGGGTCATGAATGCCTAACTTATTCTGGTATTTTAATGAGATTTGAGTGTCCTAATATATGGCTTATGACCACATCCTGTACAGCTCTGTGAATGTCCTTCCCCTCTTTATCCTTTCTCTCTTTTGATTTTTCTCTTCCAAATTTCTCTGTTCTAACACCAGCCCCAGTAATCTGACAGCTCTGACATCCCCAGTTGGATGCTCTGCCCAAGATATTGCCAGTTTATGCTCCTCTAAAGTGATACCTTTAAGGGTGGCGGTGACCTGAGACAGCCCTGTGTGAGGCTCTGAAAGAAACTGAAGGGTGCAGTTCTGTAAGGATGGTATGTATATATGCAGAGAGTGAGTAAACAAATCATAGAATGGTTTGGGTTGGAAGGAACCTTAGAGATCATCCAGTTCCAACCTCCCTGCCATGGGCAGAGGAACCTTTCACTAGACCAGGTTGCTCTGAGGTCCATCCAACCTGGCCTTGAGCACTTCCAGGGATGGGGCATCCACAAGTTCTCTGAGCAAACTGTTCCAGTGTCTAACCACCCTCACAGTAAAGAATTTTTTTCGATGTCCTTCCTGTGCTGGAGGCCCCAGAGCTGGATGCAACACTTCCAGGTGGGGTCTAACCAGAGCAGAGTAGAGGGGCAGAATCACCTCTCTTAACCTGCTGACCAAATGTGTGTGTATACATACATATATGCACATATTTCAGATATGTGACCATTTCAGATGCTTTTATCTATAAAGCAGATGCTCCTTACCTTACTGAACATACAATGTGATTACCTGTTACACTGTAGACCTTCTATATTACAGAAGGGTTTTAAAGATGTTGTTAGTTTTTTGGGTATAATTATTTTGCTCTAATTATACTTTTAAGAAAGCTCTCCACACGACAGGGCCTAGGGCTGTCTACATTCTTCTCTTTCAAGAGGACAAAGGAAAAGCCCTGTTCCAGTCCTGGTGGGTGCACAGCCCTTCTCTCTTTGTGTCTAAGCAGGACTCCAGGAGGCTGCACACCAGACTTGGACTGGGTCGGATCTAAGAATATTGTGGTCTCAGGCATTCAATACTCCATTAAAAGTGCTTCCTTCCTGTTCCTCACATAATCCCCCCACACTGCTCCAAAAAAAACCAACCAAACAAACAAAAAAAACCCCACTAGCTATCTCATCAAATACACAGCACTTGTAGAAAAGTGCTACAGACTGATACACTAATTAAAAAAAAAAGGCTGTAGAGAGATAAGGTAGATCATTCCTCATGGGAGAGGGAACACGAAGTTTTGAAGAAACATGTGAAGCTGACAAAGAGAGGTAAGAAAAAACATTAACATCGCTCTGTAATAGTTACATGTTTACCCGAAGGAATTTCACTCCAGCTCAGCTTCCCAGGTGTCTGTGCTTCAAACTGAGAAGGTAAAAGGATCTTCTTTCTTATTTCAAGGATATTCTTGGAACGATTGGACAAGGGAGGAGAATAGGAGGCTGTTTTGTGGAATTGCTGTCAACACGTAACCCAGTCTGTTGAAGCAAAGGTTGCAGTTTGTGTGGTCAGACAACTTGATGGCTTGATTCCTGCTCCCTGTTTTCACAATCTAAACATGTGCTGTAAATAGCAGGCTGCAATAAATTGTGTTTTAGTTGCAGTAGGAATTAACGTAATGTAAGAGTCATTTCGGTGATGTATTTTTCACAGTGACAAATGTACTGTAAGTTTGTGAATTCAGGGAGTTTGTATCTTCAAATGGTTATTTTAATTGTTTGTGGCTTTTATCCTCATGTTTATCAGAAACTTGCTATACTAATCTCTTCTGACGTGCAGACTGTGGGACTATTTACTGGACTGCACAATGACTGCTGAGGCTGTATGTAGAAAGATAGCAAAACAAAAGCATATTGACCCAGCTGTTTCAATCTATGTAAGAATAAAGTGGAGCTCCAATAAGTGTGAGCACTTAGGCATGTAAGCCAGAATTTCCTCGGTGAAATAATCTGAAAAATCTCTAAATGACTTGTCTGTAACAAAGGCTTCCGCTAGGTACTTAGTCCCTGTGTGATTGAATTCTTTTCTCTCCTGCCTGTTTCTATGACTGACTTATAAAACCTAAGAGATTATATCGAAAAAAAAATCTTTGGAGTCAGCTGTGTAAAGGCACAGATCCACAAGAGCCAGAAACTGGCCACACAGCTCTAAGAAACACCAGCTCAGAAAACAGCATGTTTATCCAGTCAATCTACTTTGTTTGCTGCTACGTTTTCCTTTTGGGAAGAGATCTCAGTTTAATCTGTGATCAAACTTGTAATCAGAAAATGGCATAAGACTAATTATGGAAATGCTATTCAATTTCCATAGCCTATTAACAACTGACAACTGCATGAAGATCCCATCAATATTTACACAGTGCTGTAAGCTTAAATCTAACATGCTTAGGGTCAGATTCACATCTACTTTAAAATCTAGGCATTGGGGTTCACAGGAGATGTATGAGTTTAGCCTGTAGGCTTTAAAAGAAGGAAAAGAGATCAATCAATTCCTGAAAAATTAAGTTTGAAAATTGCTATATGATGGATCTAGGGGGTGGAGGGGGTTGGTTGTGTGGGTTCCTGGCTCAAATATTGAGTTGCATTTTTGAGTGTGTAAGGCTTCAGCATTCTGAATTTTTCAAGTAATATATGGGCATTCCAAAATGAAAATTTGTTCCCTGTTTCCTCTTTCTGCATTGCAGATTTTGGACAGAATTGAAGATGTCCAAGAGCACATATTCTCTAAAGAACCTGACCTGTCGCGAGCTCTTCTTCCTATTCAAACTATGCACCTTACTATAATAGTAGCTCACTTGGGAACAGAAGAAGAAATAAAAAAGTAAGACTCTTGCAAAATTTAAGTGCAGCCAATTTTCTTGTAATTGTGGTAGCTTTACTGCTGCTATTGTGAATAATTGTTTTATTAGAGCCTACACACAATTTTTCCAAGACCTTTTTTTGATTGGTTTCTGTCTTGCTTTTAATACCTCTCAGGAGTAATCTTTACAAAAGCTGGATGTGATGATGCATCAGAGGTCGAAATTTTGTGTATCTGCCATGGGGTGAAGGGAAAAAGCAATGTTTCTATAAATGATATTACTACTTTTTTACTGTGTTACTACCACAAATTAGTTCAACAGATGTAAGTTTTCTTGAGAAACCACAGCTTTTCAGATCAATTATATTTGTATTAGCTGGAAAAGGTTAGCTGTTAGGACATCTTACATTAAGAGGAAAACAACAAAATAATCTGCCTAATTCCTTTCCAAGTTGCTCTCTTGTCTAATTCAAGCTGTGGGCTGTTGCTGTGGCCCTGTGAATCAAGAGGATATTGAAAGATGGCTAAGGAAAGATACCCTGTGGTCAGAAAGGCTAGAGCTGCTAGGAGGGTCGAGAAAGCAGAGCCAGTATGCTGCAGGTTTTTTCCTCTAAGACTTATGCTACTGTACCCCACTAGGAAACCTGAGACTTCTTGATATGAGGAGGCAGAAAGGAAAGGCCCTTATATGCCAGGGAAGGCATTGTGTGGTAGAGGTGGGGACCTGGTGAGAGCAGCTCTTCCTCCAGGGGCCTTGGCACACATCAGCATAGGAATGAAAAACAGGCCTCAACACCACATGAGTGTCACACAGGATTTGCTTGGGTTTAAAGCAGAATGCCTAGCTGGAAAGGTGTCAAAAGAACCAATATGACTAGAAAAAAGACCCTTCTGCCCATACAGGCAGCACCAGTTAAACACGATTAAGATGCACGTGACAAGTTTGTATGTGCCTTATTTTAAAATTGTCTCTGTTGTACACTCCAGGGACTCTTTTGGAGTGTCTGAGTGGGGAAAAAAAATAGGAGTGTTATATGTGCTAAGGAACCTCATGCAGAAGATGATGTACAGTAATTCAGTAATAAAAACCTGTACCAGTGCTGCTGACTGGGCAGGCTGTCATTCAGGAGGATAGGAAGCTAGTTGAGAGCAGCAGTAAAAATGGGAATCAATTGGTTAGGGAGGTGAGTAGAGCTAAGTAGTGTTAATGAACTTAAGAGTCAATGTGTGTCTGTAATGTAAAAATAATGGGCATACCTAATGAAAAGCAGATCTGCCTTGCCAAATGCTTTTCACTCTGTATCTTTCACCTACCTACGTAGCTCTTCCAAATGATGCTGTAGTTCAGTGGCTACTGCTCTGTGCTGTCACATGAAAGAATGCCTTAAGCTGTTAGGCTGAGTATGTCTCACTCAAGCTAACAGCACTGCTGATACAGGCAGCCCAGCCCCCCACAGGGGGAGAGAGACATCTTCAAATCCCATGGCAGAAGCTGGAGAGGAACTTCTTAGTTGGTCATCTAGTGACTGGACAAAGGGGGATGGCTTTAAACTGAAAGAGGGTAGATTTAGATTAGATACTAGGAAGAAATTCTTTGCTGTGTTGGTCCTGAACAGAGAAGTTGTGGATGCCCCATCCCTAGAAGTATTCAAAACCAGGCTGGATGGGATTTTAAGCATCTTAATCTAGTTGGTGTCCCTACCCATGGCAGGGTAGTTTGAATTAAATGATCTTTAAGGTCCCTTTCAACACAAAACATTTGATGGGAGAAATTGTCCTAGCAATATTTAATGGTTGCTTAGACATTATGGACTTAGATGAAGGGCTAGAATAGCACTGCTTGTTATTAAGGCAGAAAAAACAAGATCCTTTACAAAGAATTAATTCCCTTTCCACCTTGAGTCCTGTCCTTACTAAATCTTCATCTGCTGAGTCCCCAGGAGCCTTAGAAAGAAGCAACTCTTATGTGATTGTAGCTGTTATAACTCCAATGTAGTAGTGAGGACTGTTCATAATGTTGACTGTTGTTGGCTTAAGTGGCCTTTGTATGCATTAAACACGCAGTATTTGTTAAAAGTATGAAGCCTTAGTAGAATGTTTCTGCTCAAACTCTGTTTGAAGACTGATAGGATCCTCCTTCCTGAGAGACCAGGGTAAAGAAAGGTACTTGTAAAACTTCAGCAGGTTCTATATTACTGAAAGACTTGGTGCCTATATCTAGAAATTTAAAAGTCATGCTTTTTCTGTGTCTTTAAGAAAAATGGTTTAATTTGAAGCTTTAATGTCTTTGGGTAATTCACTTTTTTGAAATTTCTGTGCACAGCAAGGTGCATACCTGAACTTTATTGTAATGTGACATAGAGCTGACAACAGAAACATCAATTTGATATTTTGTTAGCTGGCCTGGAATAGGAGAATAGAATGGAAACAAATGATAGGTGGGAGAAAGAATTCGTTTTAGTTTAAGAATAAAACTAGTGAACCAGCTGAAAATGGTGATAATTAAAAGTACATGACACAAATCTAAGTTCAGTTTGTCCCTTTTGACTCTTCACCAGCATATATTCACATAGCTTTTCTGGCATGTTAATGTTTTGAGTGTTCACTAGCAAAATTCACTTCTAATATATAATCTAAGGTTGAAATGAAAGACACAATGTATTTAAAGTCCAACTGTTACAAAAGCATTAGCAATTAATTATAGTGTACCTGTTACACTATGCATAGTGCTGCAGAGGTTCAAAATTGGGTATATTGACTGGTATTAAAAATATAACAGTATTTTCATATGCAAAAAAGCTATTAACTTTGAGCATTTATATATTATTTTTTAAGGGCTGTTCTGGCGCTGAAGCAGAGCAAGACTAAAGTGGAAGACATCTTGCAGGGTAAAGACTTTAATATGACATTTCATGGGATTGGACAGTTTAATAACCAAGTGCTCTATGTGAAAATGTTGGAGGAAGATCAGAAAATGCTGAACAGAATTGCAGGTAAGTATCAAATCTGACTCTACCACTTGTGGTAACCAGTTTGTAGAGTCTGTTAGTTCTTGTAAGCACTGGCCCAAGCTGTTGTTCACAATTGTCATGCTCTGCCTTTCCTCTCGTCTCTTCTTTTTCCTAATTGTTAAATATGAAGCCAGCAACCAGGTTAGCCCTGCATTAGGGCTAAAATAGGTTTTCTGTACATATTTGAGACAGATGAGGCACAAAGACATTCAATATGTCAAGATCCCACAGCAAGGCTGTCCTAGTCTGTCCTCAGTCAGGACGTCACAGGCCTGTGGTGTACACAGTCTTCAAAGAGACACCTCAAAGCTGGGGCTCTGTTCATTCTAATAATCTGAAAGCCTATTAAGTGTTGGCCACTTCTGAAAATACAAGGACTTCATTTAAATTGGAATATGTGTGAAATCATGAGTACCTCTGAGACTGAAGATGACAAAAAGCAGTACTTGTCTGCATATGCATGTGTAGCACCAGCAAATGTCTTTTGCTTCCACTGTAGAATGTGAAACAGAAGTGTAAGAGTAGCTTGTCCTCTGCTCTGACTTCTCAAAGCACTGATGGGTTTGTGGAGATGTTTGGCCTGCTTACCTGCATCTGAGTACAGTTTCAGAAGGGCTTGGTACTCTCTTCCTCTCCACTCTGTTCTGCTTTTAGGAGCTGCTTTAGCCTGCAATCCAGAACCTAATGTGTGTCCTGGGCTTCTACTCCAACAGTGGAATCAATATACATTATTTTTCCCTGCTGTTTTCATACTAAGCAAAAAGGAAGCATGGTTCAACTAATGCTTCTCAAAAAGACATCCAACAAAAAGACGCTATGTAATCTTCAAATGACTTCTCAGAACAGTCTGTTTTCTTTCTGTTGATGCTGTTTCCTACCTCCTCCAGTTCTCAGCTTTGATATAATAATTCTGCTCTCTTATCCTCCTATTTACTTTCCCTTTTAAGTAGTCAGTGTTGCAACCAGACAGAGGATGCCTGTTATGAACAGCTTCTTTCGCTCAGCTAAATAAAATTAGCCACTTCACTATCCATTACCTCTTGCCTGACTCTGGCTTTCACTTCTGTTATTGTTCCACCCATTCCAAAGATAATTTTGACTCAAGACAGCTGTGCTTTTGTTGAAAGTACTCTGATGTTGTCCCTACTTAGTAGAGCTACAACCTCAACAAACTTGCCTATGCACAAATTGTTTCTTCTAAAGTCTTTAACAGGAAGTAATCTGGACTGGAAGATAACAAAGTAGAAATCAGATAATGCAATTTCCTATAAGATCGTGTTTGTTATATGCCTGTCAATAACATATATATAATTGGGTGCCATTGAAAGAAGGGCCTGATCTGCCTGTTTTGAGAGCCCTACCTTGGCTTTCTCTTTACTCCTGAAAGATGCAGAAGTGAACACCTCATTTCTCTTGTCTGAATACTGCTGCTTTTTCCTCTACTCATTGTTTTGCTTAACTGAAAATTTTGTTCCCAATGAATCATAGCATACAAGGTCAATCTCTATCATGCTATTTTATCACCAGCAGAAATGTTTAATTTTGGTTCTGCAGAACGTGTACTATAATGTTCTTTTAAAATATATTGGAGCTGCATATACATTAAAAACCATTACAATAGTTGGTGGCAGATCCTCCATATTCTCTGCCTGGATAATATGTATCTTCAGGGTTCTGGAGACCTGATGCCTAGCTTCTGATGTGAGCCCCTTTCCTAATCAGATAGCGGAGAAAAATTTTGATTGAAAACCCCAGGAATATTCTGTCAGTATTTGTGTTTTCAGTGCAATATGATTGTTCACTGCCTGAAATAATTCCTTGACTGGGAGACAAGCTGCCAGTTTTCAAGCTGTTAACTCTGTTACCAATGATTTTGCTATTCAGAGAGATATAACTTCCAGTGTTTTTCTATTCTGCATAACTTCTGACCGTTTCTAGAACTTAATGAATCTGGGGATTATGCAAATATGTATCAAAGTCCACCCTTACAATATCTCCAAAGAAGTAGCTTTTTTTGTTTTGGGTTTTTTTGTCTCCTCTCCTTTCCCTCAGCATAGCAATTGAGTTAATTATTATACAATGAATAGGGATTTTTTTTTTTCTTACCTTTTAGTCATTATTTTTGGTTGCTCATGAGGTAGGTGTGGATTTCAAATGCTGCCTTTTCAAGCGGCATGGCGGGCCAATGACTCGACTGGCAAAGATCAAGCTATACCTGCCAGCTATCTCTGTCTTCATGCTCTTATTGATGATTTGTCAACAAGATTAAGAGTTCTACCTGCTCTAACAAAGTCTTTGAACCTCTGAAGTGTTCCTGACATCATAAAATATAAAAATAGCTGACTGCCACTTTGTTTGTTTTTATTGCTACACTTCAGTTTCGAAGTGGAGAGTTAACCTGTCTCTTGATCAGTTAACTACAATTAGTTGGTAAATACTGAGCACTAGTGTGTTTTTCTAGCTGCTAGTGACCTCATCTGCTTTGAAGAGATACTGCTTAAGATGTCTTGGAATTTTCTTATGATATTTATCAAATGAGCCAGAGAAGATGGTGTCTGGAAAACTGAGTGCCATCCTGGCATGGGCAGGACACCATCTATGAACCTTGTTCCTAAACTGACTTCTTGAAGATTATTGCTAGCCTTGACCTTTCTTCCATCATCAGCCTTTCTGAGGAAAATCTGCTCGTGACAGTAAGACCTTCACCTTCCAGTGATAAGCTTTTCCTGGTGTTTGGTGGGATTGATGCTGGGTGGTAAGCAAGAGGAAATGCTACTTTCAGGTTTTCTTTGTTAGGTTAAGCTCTAGCTTGCTTCTTTTTATGCAACTAGAAGATGTTATTTGCCCGGGTGATGCGTGCAGGAGGGCTTTTCTTTATTTTTTTCTAGAAGGAACCTAGACACTTTGTTGCTATGTTTTATTCCCTGGGATTTACTGTGCTTTGACCTACTGACATGGGTATAAGACTTAATGATATACAGAAATTATTCAAGTTAATGTGCTCTATTTGATGAAGTACTAGAGGCACTTTAGCGGTTGTTTGATATCGAACCATGATCATATAGGATCACTTTTAGATGCCCTGAAGTATCTGCAGCATTCACACTGGACCTACAGCCAGACTATACCCTTATGCAGCAGCAGCTGGAGATCAAGTAGGCATCCTGTAGGGCATCTAAAAGGATATTAGATGCTTGGTCAGACAACTGGATCCTGGGTTTTGTGCTTTCCAGATGGAAAATATATGAAGCAGTTGCCTTGACAAAGTGACCATACGGTCCCAGTTGCTGTTCCTTTAAGAATACTCTGAGAAGAAACATTTCAAAGCATTAATTAGCTAGACTCTAAGACAGAGACTTGGCCTTGATATAAATGCTTATGACAAACTTGTAAACATACAAGTAGCTAAACTTTCTGATAGGTGGAAAAACAAAATGTGAGTAGAGTGATTTCAAACAAGGCACTTGTCACATATGCAATATGCTATTTTTTACACAATTTCAACAATGAACCTGTTTCTCTCTTCTTGCCTAAGAAATTAAGAGTAAAAAAGATAGGTGTCAAGGTGGGGATTCTGGCAAGAAGAGCCACAAATGTCACAGGTTTCCATTTTCAAATGTTGATTTTTTTTTTCTTCCTCCACTGTTTTATCCCCTTTATGTACAACCAAGGAATAAAGAATTTTGGCAACAATAAAAATTGTTGGAGGGTACTCCAGCCTTAGGCAAGGCTTTCAGTGTAACTTTGGAATTATTTCTTACTGCTTAAGCACAGCTGTTGAACAAGACATCACCTTCTACATTTGCCAGACTTGCAGAGGTCTCCCTCATGCAAGCTTTGCCTTGCTATTCTTGACTCTGCATCCCTCAATTCCAAGTTTGTGAAAACCAGGGCTAGTTCAACTTGGCTTGACTTGTCATTACAATCCTTAGTTGAAAGACCTTGAAGAATATAAATCCTGGAGTTACTCAGATACTTCTGTTTTATTCATGCAGAATAATACCTTACTGTTCTATAATTACGTGACTGAAGTTTTTAAGCCAATACCATCATAAACATTTTTTATCGCATTATCTGGGGAAGGAGTATTATGTTTGTGTGATGTTCCCTTCTAAATTGCTGTAAGTGCTGTGGAGTTGTAGTAGTTTTGGGAATCTAGCCACTCTTTTGCTGGAAGCACTCTGCTTCTCACATTGCTCTTTGCAATAATTGGGTAGAATCTGTTCTATCACAGGCCCCAGCTGTGTCCACTGGTGGTTGCGTCTTGTTGCTGGTAGGGCTGTCATGTGCATATGCTTTCCTGAACTCAGCATTGTGATAGAAGATCTATGAATTTGGAAGGAGTTGTGTTGCAAACATAGAAGTTTGGATCTAGTATCAGGTTTGCAACATATGTCTGTATGTCATGCACAACTTCGGTTTTGTGTATTTTTTCTTTGTCTGTTGCCTCTGATAGTATAACTGGTTACCTGCTGTACATTTTAACTGTGTCTTGCTCAAGAAGGGCGTACTGGCTTTTTGTCTAACCTCCCTGTAAGTATTTTTTTTTTCTGTACCTCCTAAATGCTATTCATTTCTTATCTTTTTAATAGAAGCTGTGCAAGAATGCTTTACTGAAATGAATCTCTACATTTTGGGGAATAAGGACTTCAAACCACATCTTACTTTCCTGAAACTCTCCAAAGCATCACGGTTGAGAAGAAGGGTAAGTAACTGGGTTGAAAAATACTATTTCTGGGATCTGTTATAGTGATTATTTTCCTTCTAATGATGTTTTTGGGACCTCTATACTTAGGCAATAATCATTGTAACCAGAGAACTATATAACTTTTATTATTTAACAAAGGTTATACTGGTCAACTGGTCTACAAAATTGTATTTGCTCATATCCAACTGGGAGATATGAGGTCTCTTGCTCATATTGTGTATGGCTCTTTTGTAGAGTACAGTATGCTTTCCTTCTGCTATGGCTAGTCAAATTTGCACAAAACCCACATCAAGCTGTTTCTATAGGGCAGGATGGCTTCCGAGTAATATTTATCTTCACACAAGATTTATGGCCTGTTGGAAGTCAGACTCGTGCCTTGATTTATGCTAGAAATGTGTGATGTGCTTTTCTAACATTTACTGCAGCATTGTATGGGATTTATCACAAACAATTAAAGTAAAAAACAACTTTGATTAGATTGCTCATTTCCCAGTGGCATACTGTCCTGCTTGTTTCCAGGAATAGTACTTATATTTATGAGGTCAATATATTACAAACCTGAAACACTAGAGGACCATGCAGAAAGAAAACAAAAGAATGCTATAATAGCTGAAGAAAATGACCTTATATTTGTCCACTTCAAGTACTTTATGTTGACTTGATATTTGCCTTTTTTATACATGATACAATCAAAGTTGCATAGGACTGATAGTTCTCTGCTGAAGTCTTTTTCTTTTATACTGCCCTTAGGGATCTTCATGAGCACATGATTGGCAATGTCTAATGTAAACGAAACTATACAGTAGGCATGTAGGAATTACTGTTGGCTTTGTCCGGAGTATTTTCGCACTTTTTACTATCAAGTTTTTTAATAAAATTTCTTGCACGCTCTCCTCTAGCACTAAATATAGCTTATTCCTCCACAGCATTATTCACGTATGCCATCTCCTTGCACACGTATATATTTATATGTAAGTATGCAGGTGTACAGATCTTTGAATGTTGAAGTATTGATTGAGTGGTGAGTCCAGAGCTGGATGCAGTACTCCTGGTGTGGCCTCACCAGTGCTGAGCAGAGGGGAAGTATCTTTTCCCCCACTCTGCTGGCAGCACTCTTCTCAATGCAGCCCAGGATACCACTGGCTGCCTTTGCTCTCACTTCTGGCTCATGGTCAACCTGGTCCACCAGGACCTCTGTGTCTTTTTCTGCTAAACTGCTTCACAGTCAGCCCTCAGCCTCTACTGGTGCCTTGGTTTGTTCCTCCCTAATGGCTGAACTTAGTGCTACTTATTCAACTCCACGAGGTTCTTGTCAATCTGTTTCTCCAGCCTGTTGAGATATCTCTGGATGGCAGCACGACCTCTGGTGAATCAGCCACTCCTCCCAGTTTTGCTATAAGTAAAGTTGCTCAGAGTGTGTTCTGCCCCAATATCTAGACCATTAATGAAGATGCTAAACAGCACTGGACATAGTATTGCCCCCTTGGGTACACCTCTAGTTACCAGCCTCCAATTAGACTTCATGCCACCAATCACTACCATGTGGACCTGGCTATTCAGTTTTAATCCACCTCACTGTTCAGTCAGCCAATAACCCATCAACCTTCTCTATGAAGATCTCCCAGGAAAGAGTCAAAAACCCTCCTGAAATTCAGGTAGATGATATTCACTGCTCTTCCCTTGTCTACTAAACATTACTCATTTTGTCCAAATTTGTTTTCACCTTAAAACCTTTGCTCCTAAAATACTAATCATTGCACCAGGGCTGTGAAACTGGAGTGAGTCTGTATGTTAAGTTAGTTATTAGGGGCATGTGGACTCCGTATGTCCATGTAGAAATCTCCTTGAGGGTAGTAAGGCTCAACCCTAGACATAGGATATAACTTCAAAGATCAAACTGGAAGATTAGTGTGTATGTATTCTGAGATATGGCACATATGTTGATATGAAAGTTGACACTGTCAACTTACTTCTTTCAAAATCAAAATATGATAGGGATAAAAAGGAGGAAAACTGATTACTTCTATAGTATCCTATTCCTAAATGGTGCAGGAGAGAAATCATCCTTCCTAAACACTAGAAGATGTCAAAGTATGAATAAGACAAAATATCACTTTAGTTATTATGATGCCATCTACTGGCTGTAATTACTTTTTTTGTACCATAAATAACTCTTTCCTTTTAAGCGTGTTGATCAAGTATTTCATGAAACTTAAGTGCTTTTTATACGAACCTTGAGAGAATTACTAAAACAGTTTGTAATTTACATCTCAAAAATACTTCATTAGTGAGACAGGTATGTGATGATACTGGTGGTGTAGCTGCAGACCTTGTTCTCATTTGTGTGGAAGAAGGAGCCAGTTCTCTTTAAAACAACTGCTACCACTGCTAACTTTCATCTTGGGAAATTGTGCACCTTTGACTTTAGATGTGTGTCTAAATATCCCAAGAGGCTGGAGAGAGCTTGGTTTGTGTGTTTTTTATCTTGAATAGCTACCAAAAGAGCACTATGTGCTGTTTGAAGATCAGGTTCAAAATGTGTAGCGTGCCCCTAGCACAAATATAAAATATGGGCTCTTCAGGTTTTTTGACCTCTCTTTCTAATGAGCCTAAAGGGAACAGTTCACCTCTTAAGAGAATCCACTTCAGTATCTGTAGTAAGAGCCTTCTCCAGGGTGGGCTGTTAGCTTCTAGTGCTGGGTGCTGCTTGTGCTCACCTATGCCAGAGCGAAGCTGTGGATCAAGTGCTGCTCTGCTAAAGTTGGAAATATTTGTTCCTTCTCTTTTATGCTGCTTCAAGTAGATTCACTTGGTGCAGGTCTGCAAATAGCTGTGGTCTACCCTGAGTGGTAAGAGAGCAGCAATCCTGCAGAGTCACACACTTGTATTAAAATAGTTAGAGATTTTTAATGGAAGGGCAGTCCTAATCCTGTCCTCTTCTGGCTACTTGATAAGTTATCTTTAATGACATGACCTTACTCAAGTTTCCATTATTGTCCCAAATTACCCAGAAAACAGCCCATGTGTACTGTATCTCTGCATTTCAGCAGAACTTGAATCTGGTGGCATTAAGGTGACACACAGCTCCTGGCTCCTGAACAGCCTGGCTCTGATTGACACATGGGTATCTCTGGGGCACAGAAAAAGGTGTGCTGTTTGTTTAATTAAACTTTCAAGTGTTTTAGTCACCTGGGGCAGCAGTGCCTAATGGCTTGATGTGTTTGACTGTGAAGCTATTTATGTCTGTTTCTGTCCAGGTGACACTGGCTGTTCTGGCTACCCTCCCGCAACCAACATGCTGTGAACCATACATATTCACCTGCTAAAAATGCTGTCATTATGAGGAAGAAAGCTTGTAAAGAGACTTTTTTGTTGGTGGTGGTTTTTTTGCTTTTAGGAGTAGGGCTGAACAAACTGATTGAGACTTCTTTGAGGCAATGTGCTGCCAGGAGCTCCTTGGAGCCTTGTTAGCTCTCATTAGGTTAAGAGAAGGTGGAGACTGTTCCCTGTTGCTTAATGATTCATCTGTCCTTCACTTCATCTCTATGTGTGCCCCTGCTGCATGTGGTTTGCCACAGACTAAATGCTTGTGGGAGCTCCTTATGTAAACTGGTGACCTGTTGCTGTCTGAATTAAAGCTACAGGAACCACAAAATTGTTGGATGCTTGCCCATCCCTGGTGACACTTGTACAAGGGAGCTAGTGCTGCTGTGCCCAAACTTGTCAAGGGGAAGAACTGCAAAGTAATTACTGTGATGAGGGACTGTTGGTTTTTAGTCTTGACAGACATACACTACAATGATTTCTGAACACATGCTTTGATTATGGCAATAGAAGTTACTTTTCTTAGTCTGAAAATAACATCTCAAAACACACCCATAGGAGTATACACTTTGATTTATATGTCATGACTGTTCTAACAATTGGCCATTGGGATACTGACAGTGGTTGGTAGCTATCTAAGAGTTGCTGCAGTTTTCTCTTTCTTTTCTGGCTTGATGTGAACTTGCTTTCACAGTAAGTTGCTGAGCTAAATTTCTTTTGAATACTGCTTTACTCACAAGGAAGAAGGTACATGAGCTCTATTTCTAACCTGTCTCTAGCACACTAATTGCTGTTGTGGAATGTATACACCAAGGAGAAGGTTAAATTTTTCAGTCTGTAAAGATATCAGTGGGATGAGACTGAGCAAAGTAAACTCTAGGGGAAGCTAAAGGCAATTCAGGAGAATACGATGTGGATGTGGTGACTATGAAATTGCTTGAAATATCTAAAATTAGGTGCATGCATTTAAATAACAGTGGGTTAAATTGGTTTTGTATCTTTGTTATGTTTTTTTTTTTCTTTTCTTGTGTAGGGTGGGATAGGTGAAGGATTCAACAGAAGCCAAATTTCCTATGACTTGAATGATTCATTTTTCTCAGTATTAATTTAATACTACACATGGAGTTGATATTGCTATCCTAATCAGCAGTGGGGTGCAGGGGTGGTATTTTCTTTACTAAGTTTTGTTAAGGTAATACTTGACACACTTTTCTACAGTGCATGTGTATTTGTGTACATATAATATACATATGTCTCACTACTCTTTCGATATTCAGGGCTTCAGAAAAATTTGTTTGGATCTCTATAAAGAATATGAAGACAGTTACTTTGGCACAGAGGTCTTCAATCGAATTGATCTCTGTGCCATGCATAAGAAGAAGCAGAAATCTGGTTACTACTATTGTGAATGTTCAATTAATGTGACCTCCAGTAGTACAGAAGAGAGTAAAGAACAAGAAATATTGATAGAAGATGTGGGAGAAACAACAAGTGAAGACCTTCCAAATAGTGTAGCAAAGGCTGAAATAGGAGCAACTGCTACAAGCTGTAAGCTCGCCTCAACAGTAGTAGCTGATAAACCATTTGAAAATATTGCTGAGGCCTCAATTGCAATTAAAGAAAAAAAAATCAATGAGGCAAAGGGAGAGCCTGAAGCTACAGATGGAACTTTTCTTACAGCTGGAGAGATCTGCTCAAAGTCAGTACTTGGTCTATTGCCAGCAAGTTCAGATGTGCTGAAAAGCATGGAAATGGAACAAGAAAAAGCAAAGATAACAGATGGTTGCTTGTATAAAACTGAAGCAATGGAATATGCACCTGATCAGCCAACAAGTCTGGGATAAAGCTGTTGCAGTCCTTGGTGAAATGAACCCGTGCTTGGTGATGGTGGAGAAGGCAGGCAACCACAGTGGGGCTGAGCCACACTGGGCTGAGGTTAGGGGGATGGGCATGGTGAATTAATTTTTGGCAGGAAACAGCCTTTTTAGGAGACTGACAGAACAAAATAGAGCAAAATCTGAGGGAAACATCACTAAATATTGTGATGGTGAAATGCCTAGCTCTAAACCTACACTGCTAGTGTGTGTGAGCATATGTACTATAAAGGCAAGTGAGCCCTGGTTTTACAGGATCTAATCCTTCAGTAGTCATGCATTGATCTGAAAGTTGCTGCCAGACACCTCTGGTGCCTAAATGCACACTGCTGCCTTGGTTGAATTTCTATCTGTGCTGCTTCACCACTTACCCTGAGTCTGCAGCTTCAGTTTTGGTCCTTCCTTTGCCTGCTGTCTCCTCTCTGAGTACTGCCTAAAGACACTTTTTCTTGCTTAATCCCTACAGTTGTTCTGACTTGTGACTCTAAACCATGATTACAACACCATCCTTCACTGTATGTCTGTAACTGGTAGATGATTTTAGTTAACACACCTTTGTCAAGTACATGCTTTCCTTTAACTTAGCAGCTACTTAAAGAGAAAATTATTTTGCCAGACTTATGGGAAGAGTATTTTTGGAAGGAAATAATGTATAACACTGAATACTTCTCTTTATGGATTTTTCTTCCTCTCCTTTACTTTATCTAATGTTTTGGTTTTGTAAAATGCTTTGAGGAGGACACAAAAGGACAAAGAGCTTTTTTTTCTAAACTGAAGTTTTGGCTGGGGCTGAGGCTTCCTGGCTTTGCCCTTTGGCTAAGGCCCAAGCCGAGCTGTGCCCCCCCGGCCCCGCTTCCCTCCTCGCACGGGGGTGATATTCGTGGCGGAGCCTCGCTGCAGCAACACCAGTAGATGGCACCGCTGGAGAGCCAGCTGCGGTGGGAAGGGACTAGCCGACTCCCGGTCCTGCACTCCCAGCAGCCTCGGGCATCCTCAGAGACGGCGGAAGGGAGGCAGCCGGGCACTTGGAAAATGTCTTTCTTCCCTTTTCTGCTCTAATTGCACATGGAAAAGGAATGCTTAGTATCTCAAAAGCTCCTTTTTTTTTCCCTATTAAAAATGTGTGCAGACAAAAAAAAAAGTGATCAAAAGTAGCTCTCCCTCCACATGCACAAAAACAGTAGTAACATCAAGCATACAGCGTTTTGCTTCCCTACAAGGTGTGTGAGAATACACATGTAAGCAGAACGACACTCCGTTAAGTTAACATCAGGTTGTTCTAAAACTTGTTGCCGGACTTGGAAAAAACCAGAGCACTGTGCCTTTTTCACAGGGTGGGGGGGTGAACCACCTTCCCTAGCCAGTCACTGTATAGGAGGGAAGAGAAGGTCTTGCATTTAATGAACCTGCTTTGTACTCCCCCTGGGGTCTGTGTCAGATCCCTTGTGCTGCAGAGCTTGGCAGAGCTTTTATTTTTGTGTCCCTGCACCGAAGGCTGTGAACTTTCAAAAGGCTGTCCCCAAATGGTCTTCTAAATACAAATTCCAGTGTAGCTATTCCCAGCTTCTCTGGGGTCTTCAAAATGCAGCTACATTGCTCAGTGTTAGAGAAAGACTGCAAGGTTAATTTGGGGGAGTAGTTAAAAGTGAGACCTCATAGAGCATCTCTACATTAGTGCATTCTGGGTGTTCTTTGTTGTTGGTGTTTTTTTGTTTGTTTGTTTGTTTTTCAGGAAAATTTACTTCAAATATACACTGAGGAAAGAGTGTTTCTCAATGATTTTTATTTTTAAATTCAGAAAAGGAGTAGCAGTGTCATTCGTCATAGGAACTGAAGTGGATTCAATGGCCTAGGACCAAACACACACTTTACAACCCGCTATATTTCTTCTTACAGAAAATGTTAATTATCTTTTTATAGACAGATGGCACTGGAGTGTAGCAAATGCGCGTGGTAAACCTGAGCTCAGAAACATTTGGGGTTTTAATGTGTACAGATTCCAATTAAGTTTACTCTGGTCTGGGGTTATTGTTATGATATTAGAGTAATTAATTTCACTTATCTTTGGAATATAGTTTACTTGTTTTGGTACATTAAGTTAGAATAAATACTTAAGTTATATAATTGTGATTAATCTTGACAATTTAGAATAGCACTTTAAACCATATATATACCAAGTTCGCCTTTCTAGCTTCTAATGACAGGTCAAAATAAACTTCTATAATGCTGTTCAAATCATAACAGTATGTTTTCAGCTTTGTGATGGAGAGTATAAAATAAGTCTTATGTAAGTCCTAGATTTTGTTGGTGCTCTGCTTCAGCCAAGGGGATCCATGTTTTTGTTCCCTGGTATTTTTTATTTAAATTAATTGAAATATATTTCATTATTAGACACTTATGATGTAAGGCAGGTGGGAGACAATTGCTGAAATGAATATGTCTTTATAGTGCTGAAGCAGATTAATTGTCTTTCTTTATGACTACTGGAGGGAAATTACACTGTGAAATTTAGGTCCAGGAGGGAGTTTGATTCACTCTGTATGATCCCTGCATTTACTGTTCTCTTTCTATGATTTTTTTTTCTCTTTATGGTCTTTAACTTGTCTATTTTTTTCCTTTTAGTAATTTTCTTTATAAGCACTAAGAGTTTATGTAGAAGATAAATACAATTTCCTAATTTTTTCTAATTGAGTTTAGCTGAATGTAACTTGAGTTACTGAAGCGATGGTACAACACTGGAATTGGAGAGAGCTTGCAATAAATATTACCCACTAGGTGTGACTTTTTCCTCTTTGGAAAAGTACTAAATGATGAATTGCGGTGCAATGATGAATATTTTCCAAGTAAGTTGAGAGGAGGCTTTGACAAGAGCATCTCCCTATGTCTTGGCTGGTTGTAATTGGATATTTGTTAAACTAGCTACTCTAATAAACAGGATGAAAAAGCCAGAGGAAGAAGTGTTCTGTAAATACCTCATCCTTAATACTGTAACTGGTTGCTATTCGGCACTAAAGATCAGATGGGCCAGGGTTGTTTTTTTTCCTGTACATTATATATTTTGCAGGTTAGATGCAACTGAGCAACAGCTTTATATCTGAGGTTAAAGTAAATAAAGATCATAGTGGTTAGCCCAGCTGACTTTCCATTCCTGTAGTCTTGTACATATACAGAAGAAAGCAGAGACATCCTCTTCTTTACCTATACTTCATGTCAGGAAGATGCCAGCCTCTTCTGTTGGCATAGCAGAGCCATCAGAAAGCTGGTAGCTTCATGTTGGAGCCCTACAATCATCCTGCTTTGGGTATATTAAATCCTTGATCCTTCAATTAGGAGCAGAAAATTTTAGAGGTGAATATCAGTTTGATCTTCTCAAAACATTCTATTTCCATGAGTATATTCTGCGTAATTCTGTGTGTTGCTGGCCACAGCTTCTATAGTATGGTGTATTACCAAGGCAGAAGTCCTACAGTGTTTACATGCAGGTAGATGGGAATAATCCCTCAGTCTGAAACACTTGTCAAAAAAAAAAAAAAAATCCAAAATCCTCTACTTGCCAAAAAAACTTGAAGCAGATTTATGCACAGGCCCACACTCTCGTATTGTCACCGTGACCTCCATCAGAAGGCCTGCAATTGCTTTACCAGGAGAGAGGCCTGCTTATGGCACTCTGGTGGGGTGGATCAGACAAAAATTGTGGATTTTTTTCTCTGTTACGAAATCTTCTGTTTCTTTCTCATCATGTTGTATTGAAACTAAGAGGAGATACAGGAATCAAGGACAAGTTTGACAAGTATTTCTGTTGAAAAAAAAAACATGTCTTCAAATGTTGGTAAATATTCTCTTTGTGGAAGTGGCTATTCAGAGTTAGAACCAGGACACATATGGAGGCCCATGAATCCTAAGCAATGTAACTGTATTGTACAGTTTCCTTCTCAAAAGGGACTCCTAGGTGGGCTTAAATCCAGGCACTGTGTAGGCTTAACACCTCTGAAGCTGGCTTCTGACCATGGATTTTGGTTACTGACCTGTGCAACAGAAACATGAAACAAGTCTCATAAGGAGAGTCTAAAAATGCTCTATGTTAAATCAGAGCATACTTTTCAAGCACATGAGAGAGAAATTAATTATTTTATTAAAAGAAAAAGAATTTAGGTATTGAATGTCCAGCCAGGGCTTTTTCTTTTCCGTTGTGTAGATTGACTTTTAATCTTAAAATTAGGAAACTGCTTTTTAAGATCAGCTGAAAAGATTGACAACTGCTTTCAGAAATGTTATTTAAAATTATTTTTATTTGAGTTGCAAGGTGTGAGATGTCAGTGTTTGGATGAGAGGTGGGACAAAAAAATCTTATTTTTAAACCAGACATACCACTTCTGTAATTTTGTTTTCAAAATGAAGAAAAAAATCAGCAAATTCTGCCTGTCTGTTTGCTAGCCTTTGAACCTTCAGTTTCTTAATGTAAAGAGAAATGAGCATCTGTATGTGATAGTAGTTTCTTTGAAAATCCAGCATTTATTATCTGCTGGTAGGTGCCTGATTCAGCTTTTATACAGTTGAATAAGAAAAAAGTTGTGTTGAATAAGCACTAAATAGTGACACATTTATCAAGTAAATGTGTCAGGGAGAGGTGATTATACTGAGTTTCTAACTTGTAAAGTTTATGGGAAGTTTGACTTGTCTCTTTCTGAACCAAAGAAATTGCTGAACTCTGCTTGTGAGTAGTGAACTGGAGTCACAGAACTACAGAATCAATTAGGCTGGAAAAGACCTCTGAGATGGAGCCCAACCTATGACCGAACACCACCTTTTCAACTAGACCATGGCACTGAGTGTCATGTCCAGTCTCTTCTTAAACATCTCATAAGAGTCAAAGACCTGTTGAGGATTTCTGGGGTTTTTTTGCAATAAATTCTGTTTAGAGGGCTAAATTTGAATGCTCTGTGGCTCATAAGTATTTTTCAGAATTAAATTGATTTGAGGTTAAATCCTGCTCAGACTCCAGCTGAGGCAGCACCATTGGTGACGCCAAGGTCTTAGCTGATGCTATTGAGAACAAATCAAAACCCCAATTTCTGCGTGTTTAAGGCTGTTATTGACAATGGCTGGGAATTCTGTTTAAGGAAATAAATTTGACTGAGAAATGTAGATATTCTTTTGCACAATCAGATATTTTTAATGCTTTGCCTCCAACTACAGTATCTTGATCTGAGTGTGCTACTTCACAGAGTAATTAATTCTTTTATCTGTATAAAATCTATGCACTTGATTCTTGAGTCTTATCCCAGGGGGTGCTATCTCCTTGAGTTTGATCTGTGGGAAATGTAGTCTGAGCAGGGACCTTTGCCAGAAAACAGGGAGCATGAGGTGGCTTCAGGAGACTCTACAGCTCTGCTGGCAACAAGGTTTTCTTCTCTCAGCTTTATATTTGTGAAAAAGACGTTTTCACTCTTGACTGACTTCATTAAAACCCCCTAAACAGCTTCTGAGTCTGATACTGAAATGAACCTATCTACTAATTTCACACATAAACTGTCCGGAAATGATTATTTCTACAAATAATCAAGTTATTTTGAAACAAATTAAATATAATTGAAATAAACTGATATTGAAGCAGTATAATTTCAGCCTGAATAACTGAAAGCCTTTAAGTACTGTTACAAAACACTATACAAAGTAGATTTGAGTTATAAACAAATACATTTATTTATTTTTCAGTTTTGGAAAGATTATCAATCAAAACTCAATCACATCTTGAGCTTGGCTTAACTTTATATTTTTGAGATGCGTTTCAGGGCATTCTAGCTTTTGCTGGCACCAGAAAAACTTTAAATGCACAATTCCAGAATCTTAAGCTTTGACCAAAAAATGTTCATCTCCTAAGGGATGGACACCCTCATGGCAGTACACACCCTCATGTGTTTTATTTTTTCACTTCCCTCTCCATGTCTTGGTATTTGCTGAGGGTAAGAGCCAAGTATCTATTCCTTGGTATATCTGCACATCTTATCTCTTGACTTGCCTTATTCATCACCCCCACTCCTGTACTGCCATCCATCTTGGTGGCTGCAGGACTTGCAGTGACACCATTCTGGTTTTAAAGAGTAGAAAGGGAGAACTGACCAATACTTTTGTGCATTGAAACCAGGTACTAGTGCAGGTAAGGTGATATTTAAAATCAGGTCTTCCTAACTCCTTCATAACCTGGAGAAACTGTTAAATCTGCCTCTCAAAAATTAAAGTACATTTCCCAGTGTCAGGAGCACACCTTTGAGGAATCTGCAAAGTTGATTCATTGTCTCATTACTAGACCTTCTTCTGACAATGCTTTTCCCACTGCTGTTAATTTTCTATGCTACTCTTATTCTTCCTCTAATCCAATTATCCAGTTTGGCACGGGATCCTACACTTCTACCTCTTCCTTTGATTTTTCTGACTGCATTTCCTAGCTAGAAACTTTTGATCAGCCTGTTGCTGCAGTGCAGGATGTCCAACATCACCCCTTTGAGCTGGTAAAGGCTCTGAGCTAGCTGGCTTCAGCAGCCTGTTAGTCTGCTGCTTGTAAGGCCATTTTGCTCTGGTTTGCAGAGTCCCTGTTGCAATGGGGGAACTGAGCCATCACAAAGTCCCTGAGCTGCTGTAATCCTACTCAGAATAACTGAGCAAGTGTACCACTGACTTACTGCAACTGGAAAGTGGGGTCAGCACAAAATGGGATTGCAGCAAATGTACTGGCAAGCATCTGTCAGGGCTTGCATCCACATGCAGCATCCACACAGGAAGGTGAAAGATCAGACAGAAGGGGCACAGGTTCTCCCTGTAGTCTTCATTTTACTCAGATGATGCAGGGAAGCAGCAGCAAATTGCGGGATTTGGTGTCAGGGGCTGTCCTGTCTCAGGCTGGCTCCAACCTTGGAGCAAATGTAAACTTATCAGCCAGTATTGATGTGTGTAATGGGTGTGGAGAATAAGGAGAGAGTGGAGGCAGGGGGAGATGTTTTACAAGAGCATATAGTGATAAGACAAGGGGGAATGGATTTAAACTGAAAGAGAGCAGGTTTAGATTAGCTATTAGGAAGAAATTCTTTACTGTGAGGTGGTGCAACACTGGAACAGGTTGCCCAGAGAAGTTGTCAATCCCCATCCCTGGAAATGTCCAATGCCATGATGGATGAGGCTTGGGGCAATGTGGTCTAGTGGAAGGTGACCCTGCCTGTGGCAGGGGAATGAAACCAGATGACCCTGAAAGTCCCTTCCTTAAACTTAAACCATTTAACCCTTTAACTCAAACTGTTCTATGAAATCGTACTTCCATGCTCCTGTTCCTGAGGGTGTTGGGCTCCTCTGCAGGGTGAGCTGAGTCATGCTGAGGCTGCTGCTGCTACCATGTCCCTATTCCTCACTTACTAAGGGACAGTCTCTATGCTGCAGCCTGCAATTTTAGGAAATACTCCACCGGTCTCTGGGGAGGCAACATCCATGCGGGACACAAGGATGTACCAGCCAGAGTGGTGGGGCCTGATAGCAGCAACTTAGCACTAAGGATCTCCTGCTACGGGAAACACCCCTGCCTTAAGTTGGGCCCTTTCCCTTATGCCTGACTTATGATGTCGTGCTGGTGGGGAGAACACCTCTCTCCTTTTGGGCTGCAGGTGGGCTCCCTGGTGTTGCCTTCAGTTACTACTTGGGTTTTCTTCTTTTTTTTTTTTTTGGACAACTTGTGGCAGGTTCAATCTAACCTCCCATTTCAAACAGCTCTGATTACTATGCCTATGCCTTTAAATCACTGCTGTGATGAGATCAGCTACTTCCTCGTTGCCATCTCCATCTATGACACCTGTTCTACTCTGAATACATATGTTACTCCATGTGTTGCAGCAGAATTTCAGTTTTTAGCATTTGGCTCTGTTCTTTGGGCTATGTAGAAATAATGTCTTTTTGATGTGCATAACTGTGATGATTTATTTATGTCGTGTTGCTGCAGCATGCAGATTCAAGCACATGTAACAATTGTTTCCGCTGTAACAGAATTATTCAATTAAACAGAAGCTGATTAAGTTGTAGCCCTTTACAGAGGAGAAATAGAGCAATTCTCAGGACTCTCCTTGATAGAATGAGACTTGCTAATGCTTCTATATTTTACGATGGTAAAACCGGTGCATTAATTGCTGTTTCAGAGTCATGGAAACTACACTCCCTGTGTTGATCAAACACAGATTTTTCAAGAGAAAGCTGCATTCTGTATATTGTTTCCATTTACTATGAGTGATGCAAATAATCTATCATCTCATGTGGTAAGAAGGAAAGCAAAAAAGATAAGGCAATCCAGCACCATAGTATGGAACACTTACCAGCATGTACTTGAAGTGGATAAACTACTCACTAAGGCCACTTGAAGCTCCTGCTGACAAAAAACTTCTCCATCTCCCACATTGCTATGTGTATTCCGTTTTTGTGCCAAAGAAGAAAAGTTTTAGGAACATCTAAAGATACTTAGCAGGTAATCTTTATTTCCCCTGCACCTTCTGAGTATTGCAACTGTTCAGAAAAATCCACAACTCATTTTAAAATCATTCTAATAACTTATGCCTTCATTTCCTAACATTTGGAGATCTTGAATCTACTAAAGTATTTGAATGTCTGAACACTGATGTGGTGGAAATTTCATGTCTAACAAGAAACTGAATTTTAAAATGACAATTCTAAGTAAAGTATCTGTTGTTGATACGAATCTGTTTCTTGTCTCCCACGATTACTCTAGGCTGGGATCAAAAAAACACTTGTGTTCACTTTCTTTATAAGGTTTGCTGAAACACATAGTTCTATTATTTTTAGGGCAGCAGAGTTCCCTGAGTATATCTGCCTAAATTGCCAGTGAGATTCATTTACAGCTGTAAACTAAAACAAGACATTCTACTGAACATTTTGTGTGGTACTTAGTTTCTCCCATGGGGTTGAACGTACATAATATAGTTTGCCAGAAAACATTGCTGTTGACAAATCTGTTGCCTATATGAGAATTCAACCTGTTGTTGAATCATTAGGCAGCATAAAATGTTTATTTGGGTAGAGGACTGGACCAATTTGACTGTGAAATGCAGAGAGCTCTTACAGAGGCTGTGATGAGTGAAGCCAAAGCCAGCTATAGGTGGAAGAGCTACTGACCAGTGCTGGTACAACTGCAACATTTTGTGGTTCCTCCTTTTGTCCACATTGGACAACCCAAAACTGCAAGGACAAGTGCAACAGAAACTCAGTGACTTGTTGCTTTGCTTGCTATCTTCATTAGTGCCTTCTTGGTGACATCAGTGATGATGCAACCTGCACTCCTGTTGGCTTCTTTTGCTCTTTGGGTAACTCCTGGGGCTTATCAGACACTATGCTGGCAGCTGACTACGAACTGGCGATGGCTGAAAGCTGTTGACCTTCCATAGCTCATCATTTGACCTTTTCCTCTTTTTCCAGATCATCAGTGACAAGCTAGTACTAGCCGAATGGCTACCAAGACATAACACTGATGCAGCACCAGGAGCTTGCTCATCCCAGAACTATGCTACAGCTTCTATTTAGGTTTCCCTTCTGTGTGCCAGAACTTTGCTAGGAAGGCCTTCTTGCCTTTCCTTTGCATGTTAGACCCAAACAGTACTCTAAAGAGTGTAATTCCTTCATTTGGGTGAGAGGCACCAACTCTAGTTTAACTGTCTAAAAGAAACAACTTCCTTCCACAGCTTGCTTGTGGTGAGAGATGGTGAAAGATGCAGCCTCAGCACCCATTCTTTCTTCAGTTCTGCTGCTCTAGACACTGTACACATTGGAAAGACAAAAACAAGGGCAGTGCCAGAAGATAGTTTTAAGTTTTTGAAACCCAAAGAGCTGCTACTATCATCACCTTATGCCGTGTTACCACAGTAAAGTAATAAGCAGTGTCAGACTTTACCTGTTCTCATTTTAAGTTCCTCATTTGAAACAGAATGTCATCAGCTGTCTAGTATCACTTGTGTCCTTAAATATTTTGCAGGGAAGTCTTGCTAAGTTATTTCATGAAATATTGTGTTTGATGAGTCTGAAAAACAGTGAAATAGATTAGAACTTCAGTACCTCAGGTGTAGAAAGAGGCTCTTAAACCTGAAGGATCTCATTTTGGAGGACAAGCGTTCAAGGCTATGTTCCACAGCAGGCCACTCATATGGTTTGGAAACACCACTTAGAAGCATGATACCAGATGCTATCATCACTGCATACTGATTGCCTATACCTTTCTCCCTTTAAAAAAAAAAATCTGGTCTTTGCACATTTCTTGGTTGTATCTCTGTCCCTCGTTTTTACGGAGGAAGACAGTCATGCTCTGTACGCAGGCATGTTAGAGAGAAGTACATTAAGGACTGTGAGGTCATTTGATGCTAATTTAATAGGGACTCCATAAGTATTTTAAATATTTCTATTAGACTCTGAAACCAAACTGCATTTCTTCAAAATGAGTTTTTACTATAAAGTCAGTGAAGCAAAAACATGCTACAACCCTCAGAGAGACTTAAAGTACACTCCAGGAATGAGGTAGGAAGGCTAGTTTATGGTGTTGCAGTAGTATCATATTAGCTCATTGGGGATTTATCCTTATGGAGCTGGCTCTGGTGACTCTTAGGTGCCTTTGCAGGAAGTTTTTTGTGAGACCCTGCCACAGGTTTCTGTGCTGCTCCAAGGTGTGAAGGGAGCTGCACTGCAAGCTGTACCAAGCCACCGCTGCAGTCTTTAGCAGCTCCAACCCTTACCAGAACTGATGGTCATGTTCTTAAGTCCTGCTCCTTTAGAAATGGCTGATTAAGCTTTTGGCAACAAAATGGGAACTGTATGGCATGGTCTCAGCCTGCTCCTAGGCAGTTCAGGGAGGATCATGCCAAATCTTATGAGTGATGAACAAAATGTAATCCAAGGTTGTGTGATGGTGTTACATCATCTTATCCTATGCGATGGTGAATATTGCAATGTCTTATCTCTTGCAGATCACAGAAAACAAAATAAAAACCCAACAAAACAAACCATGATTTGTCTCAGTATATTTAGATATTTCAATAAATACTGTGATGGTTCTTCCCTTGTTTGACAATAACTATATTCTGATCTCGTGGATTATGTTTTCTTCAAAGTTGGAGTTCATTTAAAACTTTAGGAAAATAATGTATTAATCACTTGGGTGCTGAATATTCACCTTTTACTTGCCATTTTTTACTTTAACTGTGAAGCTTAGCGTGGAACAAAGTGCTTCTCTAAAGCCCAACAATTTCTCCCCATTTATACCTTCCAGACTGAGAGTATCAGCTATGTGTGCTCACTAGAACCAAACCTGTCATGGGGAGAAAGCAGAAATTTAAAAAGAAAAAGTAATACTCAAAAATCTCAGACTGAAACGTCTTGGTACAGAGGACAATGAAGGAAAACTCAGAGATTGAGTTTTTAATAGTGATTTTTGACATTTCTTTAGTTTGAATCTCTTTTCGTACTTTCACCAAACAAGCTTTCTTCTCACTGCAATGTAATTTTAAAAGAATAACAATAGATAAAAAAAACCCTTTAAAAGTAGTACTGTGGCTTGACTGTGTCTGTCTAACTAAAACGTAGATAAAAGACTAGCCAGTGGATAAACACAAACCATGCTCCTCTAGTTCCTGAATTATCCTGTGATCCAGTTAGATCATTTTTAGTAGCCTAGTTCCCCCATCCAAACTTCAATGCCATTTCACCTGATTGTGCACTGCTCTGTCGGATCTCCAGGGTCTCCCTCTTTGGAGACTCCTCCAGAGTCTCCACGTTTACAGTGAAAGCTAAATGGCAGAACATAAATTCTAGTGTGTTTACTTAGACTTTTCTGTTTTGGAGGTTTTGGAAGCCGTAAATATAAAGTCTGGCTTCTAAAATGAAATAATAACAGAATACTCCTCCATAGAAGACTTTTTTCCTGTGGCTGTGATACTGTATTTATCCTCTCAGATTGTGCCTGCACATGCTGTGCACCTTGTTCACTGTTTCTAGGCCCAAACTGAAAAACAGTAATTAAAGTGACCTGGCTAAAGCATTATGTTATTGCTGCTGACAGTCTTGGAGAAGTGACAGAGAAACCTTTTTTTTTTTTTTTGTTCTCTAGAAGAAAAAAAAATGCCCCCCAAAATCTATACTTTTATTGACTATTAAGATTTTACTAGTCAGCTACCACAGAGCACTTGTGTTTTGTGTGGGTTTTGTGTAGAAAGAAAAACTGTTAGACATTATCAAAGGCTATTCCTCCTACTGAAATCAAATAAGATTTATCATTCTGCCACCTCCATTACTTTTAATAAAAAATGTTGTTTAATTGAAGTCATATTGCTACTTCTGTGTAAACTGTTTGGGTTGTTATGAAAATCTATAACAATCCATAAAATCTGTAATTCAGACTGCAGACGTAAAACTATGTTAACAGCTACCCAATTCAATGTTTGTACATGCACTGTTGCTCACTGTTGGACATCATCAGTCCTTGAAAAAGCTGTTAAAAATGTATCTAAACAACAGAGGGTAACAAATCTGGTCCTTTGTAGATCAGCTGATATGCCAACATTTGGGGAGTCTGGTAAATCAGTCCAGCCAAGCAAGCCAGGTTAATGCAAGGATTTTAAATACTTTGCTAGCCAGTGAAAACTGAGCCAGAACTGGGTTACAGTACAATCACGTCAGCAGCTTCTCCAGAGTCCTGAGGATTTTGTAACAAACAGCAGCATGACTGAAGCACAATTAGGGCATTTGCCTGTCCTCAGACTGGTCCAAACAGCATACTCATAATGAACAGATGCAGCCTTCTATCTAGTGATGGGAGCATTCTGAAGATTCAGGCAGAAATTAACTTTCCTCTGGAAATTTTATATAAATATCATAGCACTTCTATGCTAAAAAAGTGAACCGAACCAAAACACACGTTTCTAAACCAAAATCTAATTTTTCCATAGCAAAAATTTATGGCTGGTATTCCAGCTCAAAATACCTTCAGGGATATCACTTCTTAAATACAGGGACTAATGATTCCTTCTTCATAAACATAAATACACTTTTTAAAATTAATTAATTTAAAAGAATACATTTCTTCTTAATAAACATGTATGACAGCTCATCTCTTTCTGCAACATGCAGGTAGGTGGATACTGGTATGTAGAGGCAGCTTCTCTTCTCTAGACAAGGACTGTGGAGAAAGCACTAGGTGGCAGGACGCTGGAGATGTAAGGTTAAAAGGAAGAGGCTGGATTGGATGAAAATACATAAGCATGTGACAGAAAGTACAAACAATGGCCAAGAGGCAGCCTGACAGTCTGGAGAAGCAGTCAGGGCCAGCTCAGAGACTCAATAATCAGTCAGAGCACAAACCCCAGCACCCACATCACCTGTGGGCATCACCAGGAAAGGCTCAGCTCCTTACTGGTTGCTATGTTTCTCTCCAAGGCTAATGGTACTAACAGCAGTCATGATTGGTGCACAGCGGTTGAATCTCTCAGTCGTTTTCCAACACTGGGGTGTTAGACTAACTTGCCTGCCTTGAATTTTAAACATAAGTTTCTGACTAAGACTAACTTGCCTGCCTTGAATTTTAAACATAAGTTTCTGACTACAACTACATCTCTGCACAAACTGCTCAACAAATAGTTTTAATTAATAAATTTGCAAAAATAATTACTTACGAAGACAGAGAGGTAGCTTTCTCTGCTTATTAATCTATATGTTATAAATCACTTCAAGCTGCTGTTATTAAAAAATACATCTCAATTCATGAAAGTTCATGTTTCATGTCTTTTCTGGTAACACAGGAACAAGCTATAATTTTACTTATTAAAGCTGAACTCTGTTACAATTTTGCCATTCAGAAAGCTTTGCAGTAAATTAATCACCAGAATAATTACTGGCCTGCTTTGTTTCAAATCAATCTAAGGAGTAACCAAAGGTTTTTTAAAGTTGCCTTTTTTTTTTTCAGAGCACACTGAAAATTCAGATGACTGAAGAAATATTTACAAAGAATATTTTAAAAAGTATATTTTAACCCCTCTCAGAATAAAACAAATCCCTGTCACATCTTCCCAAGGACTCCATGCCCCAGTGAGTAACACACAGCTCACCTCTTCCCTTGTACCTCCATGGACAGTTTTAGTGTGGAAAATAGCAAACAGGATGTCTGCAGTTCTGTCAATAACTAGCATCTCCATCAGCACCAGAAAACGCTGCTCAGATACATCTCATACATCTTTCTGGAAGTCAGAGGAGAAGGAGCAGAAACACATGCCCATGGAGAACTGAAAGGAAAGCCCCATGCAAATGCCAGCGCCATTTGAGACACCCACTTCCTGTAGTGCCTAATCCAGCCCATGCCAACCCAGGCAGTTTTACAACAGATTTTTGCCAGCTGTCTGCCAGCAGACTGATAGCAAAAAATGCCACAGTGATGTTCATATTGTCAGTGCACTGGTTGCCACTGATAGGAGGAAAGATATTGCCACCTGGATGTCTCTCTTGCTCAAGAGAACAAGCACAAGCACTTTCTGCTTCTCCAGTTTCAAGACTCTGACATGACAAGTTATTATTTTTCTTTTTTTTCCTTCTTGTCTTTGAAATTAGCCCTATTTATTACAGAATTCTGCAGGATTACTAAAAAGCAATTGTGTTTAGTGATAGTTATATTATCTGTCACAATGTACTGTAATGTAAGTAAATACACAACCAAGTATTTTAAAACATGAAACCACAAGAAAAAATTTAATTGCAACAGAAAGACTTCTATCTGTTTACACATTGTGTTTGTTCAGTGTGGATTTCTCTTCCCATAGTGGAGAAATGCCACATTCATATTTAAAATCTGAAGTATTGACAAAATCTTCTGAGCACATAAAGCTGTTTTGGCAAAATACGAGTGCCTGCTGTGCTGCAGCTATGAAAATGAAACAGCTCATCAATTTACCAAAAATCTGCCTACAGACAAGGCATTCTTCAGGAAACCTGATGCTTTTCTCATGCAGGAAGAAATTCTCACCATGCTAAACTCAGTGAAAAACCTCTGTTGACTTCAGTACGGTCAACTGCTAAGAGACCGACAGGGCTATCATTATGCTTCAAAATTATTCTTATGCACATGCACTCACGAATAGTAATTGTAACGGCAGAAACACTTGATGCAACAGTTATAAGGGAAGTGAAAAATTGAGAAAGAAGATGGTGTAGTTCAAGATTAATCTGTTACTCACAAAAAACCTAATCTGAACAGAAGATCAAACCTTTAAAAAATTTTTTTTTCCTTAGCCTGTCAAAATCTCACATTTCTTCAGCTGTCTGTCACAGAGCACTGTCAGAAATGAAGACGGAATCTGCTGACTGAATTACAGTGTGGTTTCTCAGAGACTGAACCAGTATTTATTTTGAAATAACATCTACATTATTAATTACCTACTTAAAAGTATAAGCAAACCTTTGGCCTCATAGCATCTCTATAATCTTTCACAGTATAAAACTAAACAGTTTCTGATACCTGTAATTACTTACCAAAATAAAGGACTTATTTTTTATGGAAGTTTTGTTTGTAAATGTTTTATTAAAAAAAAATTTTTTAATGCTATTAGTCAATACATGTGTAATAATACTTTAATAAAGTATCATGTAGTAGTATGCATTTTTGATTCAGGAATGTAATGGTTTTAACTAAATCACTAGAGCTCTGTTCTGCTCCAGTCTCTTCTAAACTGTTATTTTCTTCCAGAACTTAAACAAACTCATTCTTTGTCAAGGTACATCATCCTTAAGGCCTTGCAAACTTTTTAGTGATTGAACCAAAACAAAGAGAGAGCTCAGTTTGCTTTTTGAAGACCACGTTGCTTTTGAGCTTAAAAAGGTGCCTGCAGTGTTCAAGCAGCTAGTGGCAAATCAGCAAGAAAGAAATCAGAGGAGAAGAAGGGGCACTTGGAAATCAAAACAGTAAAGTGCACAGCTATACCGCCTGAAATTGTATTAATTTGATCCAAAGAACTTCCTGGACTGTGGATATTTAATACAATTTGGCTTGCATGAAACATACAATCACGATTACACAGAAAGGATTTTCTTTTTTCTTCCTGAAGTCATCTACAGGATTTATGGAATTCAATTTTCAAGGGTAACATAGTGCAGCTCTTTGGATATTGATTGGTTTCCTAAGTCCACAAGGAGATGAAGAAGGGGGAAAGGTGTGGAGGAATGCAAGGTGTCCTCGTGCCTTCTCTGTTTTATTTAGATGCCAGTACTCTCCAGCTCCCCATCCTCCAGCCCTAATGCAGCATGTGACCTAGAAATCATAAAGAGTTTCTCCTTATTTGTGTACTGTCTTTGAGTTTGCTGAGATTGCTCTCCTGTTTGCTCTCTGCTGGTAGCCTTGAGGGGGTCCGTCTTCTCAAACGGTTCCTCCTCATAATCCTGAATTTTACTGGCTGTGGTGTTGGCAACTGACTCCAAGGAGGTGCCTGCCTCCTCCAGGTGGCTGTAGCCCTTATTGCTGCTGGAAGGCTCAGACTGGGAGCTCTGAGAGTCCGTCCTGGTGATGGCAGAAGGGGCTGAGGGGGGTGATCCCCCCAGATCCAGAGATCTGGAGTAGCTAGAAGATGCCTTTACCAAGAGGCTAGAGTCCAGGACCCCACTGTCAGCTGGTGACCGAGGTGGCTCAGGGAAAAGGGGACGCCTGGCATCAGGCAAGCAGCTGATGCTCTGCCGCCTGAGAACCAGTTTGTGCCTCTTTGTCCCACAGCCTCCCTCGATGTGGCTGCTGCTGAGGTTGGTTAGGCTCAGTTCAAACTCTCCCCGAGGGATCTCCTGGGCTCCCCGCTCACCAGGTGGTCTCCGCCAGTCTCCCACTCTGCTGCCCGACCCCAAGGGCAGGAGGGCAAAAGCGCTCAGTGAGGAGCCAATGATGGAGCTGGCTGTGCTGCACTGGTCGCAGCTCTCTGGTGGGCTGCAGGGAGGGCTGGTGACAGTGTGGCCAGCAAGGGCAGCATGCTCCCGGCAGATGCTGTACACGGCCTCAGCCAGGCTGGGTGGCTGTGGTGGGGGGCAGAAGGAGGAACGTCGTGGTGAGGACGCCAGATCTGGCGGGGAAAGGGAGACACCCAGTCCCGGTGGCCAGGAACTCTTGGCAAGCATGGCTGCAGCACCCAGGCCTTCACCACCAGGCTTTAGCTCCAGGCCCCGGGACTGCACATAGTTGACAAAGCCGTTGAGAGGGGCCGAGGGCGGGGTGCCTCCGTCCTTGGCCCGCAGGCTGTGGGCATCGATGACAGTGGAGTAAAGGTCACGTAGGTTGATGATCTTGGTCTTCTTGTCACGGTTTTCGTGCAACACCGCATTGGCGCAGATGAAGAGGAAGATGCCAATGCCCATGATGAGAGGGCCCAGCACCTTCAGCTTGTCTGAATGCAAGTAGCTTGAGAAAAGACGGAAAAGGAAACCCACTGAGGCCTGTGGGGACGAGGAAGTCGGAGGGGAGTGCAAAGACCCACTGGTGGTAGTAGTGGTGGAGGTATTGGCTCTGGGGGGTGACTCTGGATGGATCCCTGCTTGCGCCCCTTCCTGGCTCTGGGAGTGGTTCTTGGGAGTGACACCTTGCGGTGCTAGGTGCCTGCCCGCACTGACACTGCCTTCTCTGTACACCTGGCTGGGCTTTGGCCAGTAGCCCACCACAGCCAAGGCGATGCCCACCAGCAGTACCAGGATGCCACAGAGGGCAATGAGCCCTGAGAGGGAGCACAGTTTGAGCTTGCCTTTCACCACAACCACGTCGTTCTTGCGCTTCTTTTTAGCCTTGCGTTTGCGTTTGGGGACTTGGCTTTGGGGTCGTAAGGGGTCCTGTTTCCTAGCCGAGATCCTCAGGAGGCCTCCAGTGGCGATCATGGCTAGCTACCAGCGCACTGCCCCCTACGGCCACTCCAGCTCCTGCAATGAAAGGGAGAAGAGAAGAGGATGAGGACCAAGGACAGACCCACAGCACAAGAGATGCCTCTATTTACTCTTTCTCCTTCAAAATCCTGCTAATTAAAACCCTGAAAAAGTGGGACAGGAGTTGACATCAACAGGCAGATCTCCCTTGCCCACACAGCTCCTGTGAGTGAGAAAGCAGCCACATGCCCCACTCTGCTCTTGCCAAACAGATAATTAATTTCTTTAGACTCCAGGTAAATGATAGAGATGGTGGTATCAGCTAGCGTAAACAAACAAAAAAAAAATTATCTCTCTGGTCTCAGAGGGAGTTTGCAAAGCACCAGAGCTCAAAGGATGTCAAGCCCCACTCCCTAATATGCTCTGGGGTTACACTGCACACTGACTGTAGTTAGTGATGTCATGCAGGTTTGAGTGGGATGGCGGAAATAAAAGCAGGAAGGCAGTATACTTGATCTATAGATACCATTTGTTTCATTACGCTACTTACACATAACTGGAGGGAGGGTTAAACATATTACTTGTCTTGCTTAAATGAGTGGGAAAGGAATTACTGTAAAATGCAAAAGGAAAACGTGTTCACCGGAAAGTGGTGCCCTGTGAAAGTTTTTTCCTAGCCATTTGCACTTGATCTGTAATATTACAGAAATTTATCTCCTGCCTGTGGTCCAGAGGCATCCTTAGTTTGGGAACATGTGCAATGCTCCAGGTAACTGTTATGTAACGCCGATGAATTCATTTCTCACCCCCTCCCGCCCTCAGAAAGGAGAGATGGTGGCTGGCAGGTAAGAGATGCCAGGTCAAATACTATTAAAAGGAGGAGTGAACCCTTGCAAGTCACCCAGGAAAACCATAAGGAGGGCTTGAAGGGAAACTTGTGGGGGACTAAAAACTGAGCATTTGCGGTTTTTGTCTTACTGGAACATCAGAAGTCATCTCTCTGTTCCAGTGATCTGAGCTATAAACGACAGCATGTAGGAGCAATTCCTGCACCGTTGCAATTCTTTTTGGAACCTATTTCTTCATGCTACCGAGGAGCAGGATCCCCTCCCTCCTTTCTCTTTCTGAGTGTCCTATTATTTTTGTTTTGAGAGGCAAAAGATGACAGCACTGAATACGACTCACAAAGTTCAATTAATTGCACTGAAAGGCGATTAAGTAAGCACCTAAAAAAAAAATAAACCTTAAAACCTTGCTCCTCTTCCCCTGTTCAGCCTTTAAATCTCATCTCTTTTCTGTTCAAATTCCAGATTTACCACGTATGTAGTAATATTGTGTCCCATTTACTCTGTTTGTATTTTCCCCAGAAAAAAAATGGGTGTTGTCAGCAAGGACATTGTTAAATTACTCTCCGAGGTGCTGCACGCTCAAAACAAAGAGTAGATTTCTCTTTCCTATCGCTGAACTGTTTATCAAAAAAAAGAAAAAAAGAAAAAAAAAAGGAATAAAAGAGAAAGCATTTTGTTTATGCAAAAGCGTAATTATCGGGGCATGCTTTCTTTTAATTGACGATTCCTTGATCTCATTTTCTGCTCCCCACTAGCCAGCTGCCCGTCTCCTCTCCACGGCGATAACAGATGGTCATCAGCTCCGAGGAACGCTCCCAGTCCGGCATCGCCTGGCACTTAGTTTCGGCGATGGCGAGAGCAGCGTTCGGCAGGAGAAGGAGGGCACGGCCAAGCGGCCGCAGTGCCATGAAACCATCCAGCCGGGACCCGCGGGGGCTGGAGCCACATCCCGCACGAACGGACCGCGATACCCCCCCATCCGCTCCCATCCCGCCGTCGCTGCCGGCTCCTGGGAAGAGCCCGCAAGCACCACCACGACCTTGCCCGGCAAAGCCCAAATACAGCTTTCCCAGTGCTAACAGGACCCGAGCTAACCCCCTTCCCCCCGGGGGTTCAGACGCAGGGCTCGCCGGGCTCCTGCTGCCGCGAGCGCCGGCACCAGCCCCCGGGGCTCGCTGGCCGCCGCTGGCTCCGGCCCGTCCGGCCCCGCAGCTCCCGCCGTCGCGGCAGGGCGCCGAGCCCCGCCGGGCGGCCTCCCCGGGGGCGTCGGTCGGGGGTCGGCGGCGGACGGAGGACCCGGGTGGCCGCGGTCACTTACCGGGGAGGGCCGGGGAGAAGTCCGCGCGGGAAGCGGACGAGCCGCCG
>NW_020884903.1:1219131-1424804 GCF_003945725.1 Corapipo altera
GACACAGGGAAATTGCGGCAGGGCGGCCGTGCCCGCCACCCCCGCCACCTGCGCACCTGCGGCCGCCGCCGCCGCCACGCCCCGGCGGCCCCGCCCGCGCCGGCCCCGCCCCGATCGCCACGACAACCCTCGGGCTCCTCTCCACCTCCAAGTAATGTCCTGGTAGCCTCAGGCTCGGCTACCTCGCCTTTGGTGTTTTCCCCCCCTACCCAGGTTTGCCGTAATGCCTAGGGACAAAGTCAAGAGGCAGGTGGAAAGGTGAAGCAAGAGGACGAGGAACAAAGTGGCAGCTGAGATCCATCAGTGGTGTCACCCAGACCTTCTAGGTTTCAGCAGAGACGGGGGAAACAGTGTTCTCTTTTGAGTTACTTCGTGAAAACCGATTAAATTGAAGCTATCACCTAAGTGAGACATAATCTAACACGTCCCGTCACACTGCTGCACTTATTCTGAGGAGGAGATTGCTACTGATTGCTTTAGTCAAGTCTTGTTACAGGTCCACCGTGATCTAGAAAGGCAAATCTCTGGTAGCTATGTCAGTAAGTACAGAAAACTCATCCTGTGGCTTGGGTTTGCTCCCTAATGTACCTAGCAGGGTTTACTGGGGTGGATAGACTAAAAAACTGCTTTTTTGAACAGTAGTGTTAGAATTCTTTTGAAGCTGGACTGTGACCTAGCCTGCGCAAAACCAGTTTTCATCTACCTCTACATGACCTCTTACGTGGAAAGTCTGTGGGTAAAATAGCCTGACAGAAACTGAAGGGCAATAAAGAAAATTGTTATGGTGTAAATGGTGTTTTTAAAACTAAAGGATACAACACAGATTGGGAAAAATCATCAGAGAGATTATGCACATTCAGTTAAATTGTATATACTCCAGCCTCAACAATTCTACCATTCTTTGTTCACCCAGACCATGCTATTTTTTGTCTTTCACTGCAACCATCAGTGCCTGGTTTGAGAACAAACAAATCCTAAAGCTGCACATATGCATTTTAATGTCATTTGCAGTTTGTCTCAGCAAAATCATTTGGGACACATTTATTAGTACATATATAATTTTTAGTTATGCAACAGGCTTGAAATTTAAGATTTATTATTTAAGAACTTCTTTTAAACATGTGCTTTGAACAGTCTCAATGAACCTGAGTCTTCTGACATTCAGTAATTTGCTTTGTGTTCAGCACAGACTATCAGAGAAAACCAAACATATCACATCTGTTTCCACTGGAGACCTGTATCACATCAATAATGCAGCATCACCAGACTCTCCCTGAAAAGCTCTTCTGCTAGAGAAAGAGGAAGAACAAGAGTAATTTTTTTAAAGGGCAAAGAGCTCTTTTCCTTGTCTGAGTCATATTTTCTATTTCTGTCAAACTAAACCATTCTATTTAGCTATCTTCTTTATACAACAACCTTTTTTCCATATTTTCATTGCTAAAGATTTGAGTGATTAGGTTATCATCACATTCACAGATTTCAAATTACTCTTAGCAAAATGTGTTGTAGGTGAGGGCAAATCCTGGAAAACAAGAAATGTGTTCTTGGATGAAAAGCTGCCAAAGGTGTTGTACCACGGCAGCTATCAATGTAATCTTAATTTGCTCTGCATGGTAAGGATCAGTTGTACAATGGCAGGCTGAATCCCTCAGAGCAAGTTATTTTGCAAAGTTGCATATCCCTACCTATCCTACAGATTATTCTTCTTGTTTAAAATAAAGCATTGGGAGCTCTAATGAAACATTTTTTTTTTTTAAGTTGGTATGGATTTTTGTGTTCCCAGAAGTGGAGTGGTTGCAAAGGCAGCTTTCCTAATGGTCTGATTTACTGGTTGCCAGAGTGAATTTGTACCTGTGTTTGCATCAACTACTGAGCACTGATGACAGGCTCAGCTGCTGCCTTACTTGCATAACTTTCTACATGATGCTGCGCATTTATCATTAAACTGTGGTGAATGTAAATGTTAGGAATTGCAAAGAGGTTATTGGAGCTGAGTTTTCTTTCTTCTTTCCCATTCCTTTTTCTTTTTTTCCTTTCTCTTTCCCTTTTTCACGTTCTCCTCTCCTCTCCTCCCCTGCCCTCCCCTCTCCTCTCCCCTTCTCTCCCCTCCCCTCCCCTCCCCTCCCCTCCCCTCCCTGTATATCTATATAAAAATCACTAATTTTTAAGCATATGCTTGCTTTTGTTGTTTGAGCGTAAGATGGTAACCTTCATCTGGTCCTTCTGGGGATGTGCTTCAAAACAACGCCATGATTTTTAGTATATCCACTTGAATATGTTCTATTCCAGACTAGCTGGGTATGTCAGGTCTAATCCAGGAGATATGTAGCCAGGTAAATATATCTCAGCCTTCAGCAGGCCCAAGGTCCAGAAACAATTCAAAAGACAACCTAAAGTACTTGGTGTACTTCCATGAAATACTGTAACATCTATGGGTTCCAGGCATGGACATGCAGTTCCCAGTGTAGAGACCCTACGAAACAGAGAGAAGGCCCTTTCTCAAATCTGAGCACCAGATTAAAAGCATAAATATGAAAAGGATTTTTAGAGTACTATTAAAAGCATAAGAGATACATTTTGCATAATTTTCAGGTTCCACCCAGTGATTTTTCTTTACAATTTCCCAGGCACAGAGTAACAAAAGTATGGAATGGTCATTGACATCCTAATTTACACCCTGCTAGCAGAATGAGTTCCAGTCATAGCAGCAGCTCTAGCCTGAAAGCCCGTTTTATTTATAGCTTATTTAGCTATTTTTACATAGCTAATATATTACATTAATAAAAATAAAAGCTGATGTACATTTTGTACATACACTTCACAGTATAGTGTGCTAAATGCCAAGGTTTCCTGAGTCTTTATTGCTGGAATTCGTAGCTTCATCTTATTCAATAGCTAGGAAAGTTGTAATAGCATCACTCCAAGTGATCACTTCATATACTTTGTCTGCTTATTTGTTTGTTACCCATGCCAGTATAAATTCCAATATGATTAATGTTGGAGACTGTGGTATGATTAATACTGGAGACTGTGGTACAATTAATGGTCATTTGATAACCAATGCAGAGGAAAAGAGGAGCCTTGTGAATGAACTAAGAGAAATCACCCTCACTGAGAAAATGTATGTTTGAATTCCATACAGACCCACATCAAACACAGTGAATCTGCATTGTGTATTAGATTCTCAATCTTATTTGATATGTGGTAGAATCAGAGGCAACTTTTTATTTTCTTGTATAGCAAGCCTGGGTCTAGATAATCCACTGAAAGTGAATGGCAATTTGCATGTCCGGTCTTCTTTCAAAATCAGTTATAGCAGACATACACATTGCTGGGAACATTTGCCTGGGTGAAGGTAATACACAACCATGAAATCTGGTGATTGAAAGGTAAAGGGAATGAATGCTTTCAGATGAACAAGCTATTTCATAAAAAGAAGAAAAAAAAAAAGCATGGAACTGCTGCTTCAGTTTTTACTGTCGTTCTCCATTAATAGATTTTTTTTATTTTTGAGGCATTAGTAACACTAACCACTTTATAAATATATGTATTTTTAATTGACATTTTGCAAAAGGCTTGAAACCAGAGGAGACTGAATGTGAAGTGCTCCTGGATCAGTTGTGACATATTGCAGGAAGTCTGTGCTGGTCACACCCGCAGGTTATGAACCGCACTCAGGGGCAGATGTCACTCAGTTTCTTTTAGATGTTCTGTTCATGACTTCTCAGATGGTTTAAAAAGAAATAGGAACCATTCAGCCATGTTATTTGCCTTCACTTTTGATTTGTTGATACAAGGCAACTACAAATAACTGCAAAAAATTCTGGGTTATTCATGGACACAAAACTGCATAAAGGCCAATCAAGAACACTTGCCAAACTGTTTGCCTGGAAGGGAAGACCAGTGCTGTACTTCCCTCAAAAAATTGGAATTACTTCTTTTTTAAATTTATTTTTTCATGTCGTTCTCCTTCCAGTTTCCTCATTGCTGTACAATATAAGCTCTTCTAGATGGGGGCTATCCCAAAGTAACAATGAGATATCTGTGTACAACTGTTTCACGATTAGAACCTTCATATTTTTTAAACATTTTTGTTGTCTATTTGAAGGTCCACAGAAAATTACGTGAGCATGTATTTTGTAAGACAAGTTCATAAAATAGCTAAAATAGCTTATTTTATCTTCAAGCCTCAGAAACAGTATGTGGAGTCACTGGAATGGCACTAGTCTATGAGAAATAATGATAAAGTAGGTTGGACAGAGGGTTGAAAATATATTTTATTATAAACTATATTAGAGGTACACTACGTGCATGCCAAAACACTTGTGGTAGCAGGGGAACATTAGAATGCACCAATAACACATGGGTCCTGCTGTCTTTTTTTTTCATCTAGGGCAGTAAGTGCTAGAGAGATTTTTAGCCTTGGTAATTTAAAATTGTAAATGTTCAAAAATAAACTTGATACCAGCATTTTTGCAACTCTGTGCAAAGGTTTTTTCATCAAGGAGAAAGATGCTCATGCATTGCTCATTGCAAGTCCAGACACCAGAGAGTTCTGGCGATATGAAAACAGCTCAATTAAGAAGTAGTCAGGGAGGAATGGTGAGCAGTTTGCCTCCTCCACATGGGGACAGAATATCTAAGAAGTGGAGTTAGTCCACCCAGTCCATGAGCTGGGTTAGCCAACCACAAGCAGCCACTGTTACACAGAGCCTGACTATATTACAGATCTTCTACAACTTTAATTATATCAGTTTTCCCCCCTGTTTCTTGCAGATGTACCTGCTGTTTCCCAGCATATCCTCAGGCTACTGGGGAGCAGGGCTGTCTTTTCATTACACAAAATGCACATTGTCAGCATCAGTTCAGGAAATTCCTGACTGGTCTTGTGAGACATTGGAACAAAGCAAGCAAGCATAATCATACTTAGAATTAATAATAATATGACTTGCAGCAATCTGCATGAAAACAGTCTATCAGTCAGGAGAATAAAACAGTGATTGCATCCTTCCCTTTTAAGAGAAGATTTTTCTCAGACCAGCACTCACCACATACTTACATAGTCGTGCAGTTTGGTAGGTGTTTTGCCCTACATTATTAGAGGATTAACTTGGCATTTAATAAATTGAAACTATCACAGTATTGGTTTTATATGCTGTCAAGAGACAAATTTTTGACCTGTTTTTTGTTTTGTCATTTCTCTTCCTCCATGACCTGCAATCAGTTTTCGCTCTACATTAGACACCTGATCGTTACTGTGGAAAGACAACAAACTAGTGTAGAGTATTCATCCAATAGAAATAGTTTTTATGGACTATTAACACATTTTGCCCTGATGAGTTGTGAATGCCGTTAAAGCTCTATGCTTCATTGCTATCAATATGAGGGTGATACAGGATCTGCTCAAAAGTCATGGTCGAATTTACCCAAGATTTAATGGTACATGTTGAGAACATAAAGGAACTCTGTTTCTCTGTTGGAGGAACCCCTGCATTACCACCTTGTCACTTGTTTCTGCCAAGTCTTTTACAGCTTCTCTATAGAGAAGGGTGTTTAATGTAAAGTCAATAGCACATCTTAGAGCACATTTTAAATGTGCTAGGTACTGTTACTAACCAGCATAGGTGTGAACAGCCTGTGGGTTTCTTGTGTGTGATAGGACCTAAACCCTTTCTAGGTTTAGGGTAGCACAAAAGTGAATTGTAGAGTTCTTTGAGCTTCAGCATGCTCTGGACCCAAGGGCCCGGGTCAGCATGCTAGTATATTTTCTCTTCACACTTAAATTGTGTTTTGAATTATTCTAATTGTCAAAAGTAGCAAAGCATATTTTCATAAACAACAGTGAATTTTGCCCTAAAGTTGTAGAAGGGTGATTTAACAGTGATCAGTAGGTGTTAAGTCCTAAAAGTAGACAGTAAAAAAAGCTCGTTTTCAGGACCAGAACTTGAACTTTTTATTTATACTACACTTAGGGACTCAAATTGTAGGCCATTGATAATTAAACATAATTCATAACACTTTACATGGAGGACTTGATCGTTATTCTTTTGGTATACATGACACACTTTGTACATCTGCTTTGATTTTAAATGTTACTGTTGCGACATTCAGTTATTTTAATCAAATGCCTGGTATTACAGTAATCATTCTCAACCAGATTTGTAACTTTAAAGGTAAATAAAGTACAAGTTGCTAAATTGCTTTTTTGCATTCATACAAGTGAGCTAAATTTACAGAATGAAGTAGATCTACAGGAAACATGTTTTTACCAAAACCAGGGAATATTCACAGCAGAAAGCCAATAGAAATCTTATTTTCTTTACTATCAGAAACATTACCATGAAAGAGTGAAGAAGAATAAAGGAAAGAGAATTAGTAACATCACGTCTGCTAGCTGTTCTTTTGCTTTCATTACTGCACAACTCCCTTTCTTTAAATTTAAAGAGAAAAGGCAAGGGTGCCTTTTAATTGTGCAGGATATAATGATGTTGCTTGCACTGGTCTTTTCAACACTCCCTCTGGGGTAGGTTATGACCTAGTTAATCTATATATCTGAAGAAAAAACAATTGACTTGCTATAAAGTTTCACCAGAGATACCAAAAGGAAAATCTGACCTGTGGGAGCTGGGGGATTATGCATGTGAATAAAGCAACAAGGCTTCAGCCCCAAATGTCGAGCACTAACTGTATTGTTTATGTAGTGAGGTAGGAGCTTTGGGAGCTTCTATAGGCTTGAATGTTCCTGAAAATCACAGATATTCCAGGCAGGAGAAAATGCATACCTCATCTTGTGATGCAGAACATAGCTGATTTTCAGTCTGTTCTCTAACCTTAGTTATTTTTAGAGGGTTATTTGGTTGAGTTTTGTTTATAGATATTTATAGTGCAGATAAGGTAATTGTGCCCTAAAGCACTCGAAGAGACAGAACCTGAGATAATATTTGGCTTTCCTGAAATTTATTTGGGATTACATTTGACTGTTGAACAGAAGGATGGGAAGGGCCTTTTCATATTCTTTTTCCTCCTTGCTTGTTTGAATATTTTGGATGTGAAATGAAGCTTGTCATGCATGTTGGTTAAAAAGCCTCAATACCTCCATTTATTATGCATTCTTTTTTTGGTGAATGCTTATTACTCATACATAGCCAGGAGTATGAGGATCACAGATGCATTAAGAACTGTTTATTTAACTTTTAACTAACCAATCAGAGCTGAAGAAAATATTATACAGGTATTTCCAAGTAATATCTGTAGGTATAAATCAGTACATGGCAAAACAAGTTACTGTCTCAATCAGAGCTTTTGACGAGGTCTCAGCCACAGTCAGAGCACTTACATTCTTTGTTACTTTTGCTGTTCTTAAGTGTTCTCAGCACAAAAGACTGTGTCAGCTCCTGTCTGAAATATAACATATTCCATCTCAAGTGGGTGGAATTTATCTCACCTAACTTTGGAAGGCTATGACAAGCCTACATCACTTCTAGACTAATGACAGATCTAGTCTTCTGTTGGAGCAGCAGTTTGAAGGGAGCAGTTTTCTGCAATTACCTGTTTCCTCCTAGTGATTATAGAAGAACTTGAAGTCTAGGTTTTCATGTTGCAGATTTTCATACTGCAGACTTTTCCCTCTGCTTACCTGTACTGTTTACATGACTTCCTCTAGAGCATTTTTACTTTAATATCATGAGAGTTCAGTAAAGTACTATATCTCAAGGTCTTGTTTGATATATTTCTATTCTACATCTCATAATGCTTTCTACATCACAATATCTAGCTATTTATACCCTTCAACAACTTCATGCATCTCTTTTTAGTTATTTATGGATTAGTTTAGTACTTACTTAGTTTAGTACTTAATTTAGTACTTACTAAACTTCAAGTAATGGCTCTAAATTCAAAGACTGGTGAAGAAAGCTTAAATCTTAACTGTCTTAACTTTAGATTTTGGTATTTACATGACTCTATGTATGCCCTTTCTCAGCAGGAAGGTAGACAATATCAACTCAGTTAACTGCATCTTGAAAAGAATCTGTTGCTTTGCTTAAAGGAGAACTCATCTCTTGGGACTTCCTAGTGACAAGATCTCCATCTGAGCATCATTACCTGTCTCCTAAAGACAGGCTGGTTCCCAAGGCTCCCATTACTACACCTTTCCTAGAGGTATCCCACAACACAGAGGGTAATGCTGGCTTGCAGTAAGTATGAGTATTTGTTCTCTGTATGTCAAGAAAACATGCTTTTCCTCCGTCTGGATATAGAGATAAAACCCTGGCTCCCTTTTTTGTCCCTCTGTGGTTGATGCTTCTTTGTCTCAAATATAACATAGTAGAGAGGTTGAGTTTTTGGTTTGGGTTTGTGGTTGGTTTTTGCTGTTTTGCTTTGGTTTTTTTTTTCCACTTTCACTTTTTAAAAAGTTTCTCGCTACTAATGGTAGGAAAAGTTCTTATTAAGCACATGAGACATGTCAAATGACATCAAGTAGAAAACTGATCCATTGAGTTCAGTATTGTCTTTCTCATAATAGCCTAAAGGGTAAAACTGTGATGTATTGTTTTCCCTTCCCCTTCAAGTACTAAAATGGTAGAGTCAACAATCTGCAACAAGTGAACTAATGAATGTTTGAAATTGCCAAAAGGATATGCTCCCTTAAACCTGTTAAATAAAAAGACTTTTTTAAATCAACTACTGGTTAATTGTTTTTGATTTGGGTAGTTTATTACATCAACTGAATAACTGTCCCTCCCCCATCCTAAAAATGCTCATGGAGCTCATCTGGATGCAGATTTACCCTGTTTTGCACATCAGCCTGTGAGTGACTAAGGCAAAGATGTTGAAGAATCGATACTATGGTTTGAAGTCTAGGTGAAGTTACACCTAACAGCTCATAAACAGTTGGGTTTTCAATTGATTTAATTGAAATACAGAAAAATGGAGCGAGGCTGGTTTGGATACACTTTCTGATGGATTCTGGAAATGGGAATGTACTAGTTCATTAAACAGCTGCGTTGCAAGAAAATTAAGCTGATATGGGTTCTTTATCGATGGAAGTAAAGACAAATGTCTTTGCGTTATTTGAGAATAAAGGGATGCAAAAAGACTATTTGAGCAAGGAAAACACATCGGAGAGTATTAAACTCTATGGTGACAAGATACTGTGATAGATTTCTATCCTCCAGAGCTTTGTGCACATATTTTATAGTTAGTGATAAAATAGTGGGATACTTAGCATTTATAGTAGGGTAGGTAGTCTGGGGAACCAGTGGAAGAGATAAAAAATTTCTTTTATCAACTTTTCATTAATTGATGTGAAAAAATCAGGGAATGGATTTTGTTCCTATTCATACCTGTGTAAATCTTCAGTATTACCTCAATAATGATGAAATTGATGTAACCGAAGGTGGCCTTTGCATTTCAGACAAGTGAATCTCAAAACCTGTATGCTGTTAGTTTACTTCTTGTAACATCTTTTGTAATTTATTTTACCTAGAGGATAGCTTAGAATGTTGTATGTGGATCTACACACCACTCTAAAATCCTGCCTAGGATGAAACAAATTTAAATACGAAACAAAATGAACGGAGGTTATTTTAAGTGGACGTTGACATATTAATGAATAGTAGATGAAATGAACCTCTGTGTGGGCTATAACCACCCAAAAATGTTGAACCTTTGAGGCCAAATTTCTAGAAGAGATTAGAAGATTAAATGTATGGTTCCTATCTAACCAAACCTGTGGATCGAATAAGGCTTTTCTACCCCTTGACACTGACAGGCCACATTCATCTGCAAGAAAGCCCAGGGTGATCCACCCTGTTATGAGACCCACAGTGTCGCATGATCATGATATATTACAGTCATCCTAAATCTTCTGCCACTGTAGTATGGCAGCAAAGTTTATTTTAACATTGACTGTGCTGCTCTGTTGAAGTGTTGTCAGTGAAGCTGCAGAGAGTTCATGACATGAGAAGTGACCAGTTTCTGCCTTGTTCTTCCAGTGGCAATCTACTCATTTCAATGCATCAGCATGAAGATATAATGAGGGTATCCTGGAACTGGCAATTTCTAATCCCACTCTCACATTTGTCTGAAGCTGTAGCTGTTAGCTTCCACTCATAGAAAAATGTCCAGCATTTCATATGTATTTCATATGAAAAGAACTGCAGACATGAAGCAGAAGCCCGACTGGGCTTGCAACCTAATTTGCAGCAATTTCTCAATCTGTCAAACTACAAAAATCCTACTACTAAACAGATATATGAAGCCAATAGAAAGCTGCTGTGAAGAATTTCTACATCCCTTTGAAAGACATAACTGGGATTTGTCTTGTAAACCAACTAGGAAAAACTAGTTTAACTTTTCAAGAGAAGTATCAAAGTGCTTTCTTAAAACACTGTCTCAAAAAACTGAGAGCATGGCCATATTTTTTCTAATACTTTTCTCAATAATAATACTTTTCTTTTTTAAATCTGAGATTGAGAAACAGATTAAAGTGATCAGTTTGGAAAGTGGCTAAAGTTTCTATTGGGTAAATGTTTACATATTCTAAAAGCATAATTTGTTTCTCCAAAACACCAGTTTAGCTAGCCTCCTTTGAAGAAAATGTAACCGCTCCCTACGTTGCTGATAAACATAAGAGAGTCAAGCTTCTTTTGAATACATGAACCAAAACACTTTTTTGCAGCCTCCAACTTAAATATAGGTACCTATAACCACTCAATCAAGGGGATTTATCTGGATATTTATTGTTCAGTGGGTTTATACATATTTGTTTATGTGGGACAAGCAAAAGAAATAGAATGTGCCACAGAGTAGCATAAAATGAACAATTAAATCCAAGGGACACAGCCTGAATAAACACTGAGAGCATGACCCTGAAATGAATGCAGGCCTACAGCACAGCCTTAGGAATAATGTCAGCTGGAAAATGGTCTGGAAAGAAGGCCAAAATGCTTCTTTCAAATACCTGTTTCATGCTTTCCAGTATAATAGCTTGGGGTCAAAGAGGTGTCTGTTCATTTATTCAAAGAGAGGACTTCTTGTTTTGAGGAAAGAAAAACTCAAGAAGTGATATGGAGCATTTAAGCTAACATATCGTCCTGAAGGTGCTGTAATAATGTGAGATTTTATTACTGAATCCAGACCATTCACAATTACGAGCTTGTTATTTACCTTATCTATCTTCTGTGGTTCTTTGTATCAGCAGAACTGGCAAAATTCATTTATCTTCAGAAGGTGACTTGAAGTTAATTACTGTCCCAGCTCTGAAATTATCCTTCCAACTTTTGCCTTGCTGTGGCTATTTGTCCTGAACACATTGAGAACTTAATACATTGTATTATTGCAAAAAATTGCTGGACCCACTTCTTAAAATCATGAGTGAGTCAAAATTACGTAGCCTGCAACTGAGGTAAATATCATTTAATTTTTGAAAAACCAGTCATGACATGAACATTCAAGCTCAGAACTTGAATAAAAGGTTATCTCCCAAGGCAAGACTTTTTAAATCCAAACAACTCTTACTGACACCAGATTTTAATAAGACAGACTCTTACTCATGGAAACCAATAAACATGTGGCAACAGTGACCCTGATATCAATATATTAAATATGACACCAACTGATGTATGTGGGGGACTGGGTGCAAGGACAGTATGCCAGTCTCAAAATCTGTTTACCCTTCAATATATTGATATTATTCTGTTTGGCTGTTGTCTCAAGTGATAACAAAATGGAACTTTTTGCAGCTGAGTAAGTATTCTATGAGACTATTCCTTTATAACAAATTGTAACTCAAATTTTTTCCTTGGCTGAAAATGAGCAATTATTCATAGTGGTCATTTGTCCCAGGATCTGTAACTTTGGAGAAACAAATCTTCATATTCAGAGATACCTGGAGTTTGCTCATACATATTAGCTGTTTCCACTTTCATTTTTGACAATGTTGACATCATTTTTTTCTCTTTTTTTGTATGGTAAAGAGCACTGGGAATCCAATGGCTGTGAAGTGAGGTGAGTCATGAACTCTGTGCTTTCAGAACTTACTGTAATAATGAAAAAAAGACAAACCCAACCCTTTTTTTTTTCTCTCCATGGTGTTACAAAGTGCTTGAAAATGTGGTGAGAAAGAGCCATGGAAGTGGCCGCTTGCACGTAAAAGAAGCTTTTGATTTACTATAAATAATTGTTCCAACATTAAGCTCTCTTTGAAGATCTGAATCAAGCTATTCCCAATTTGGTAAATATTTTCTGGGAGGTTGTTATTTTCAACCAGAAAGAAATTGAAAACACGGGTGAAAAAAGGAGGTGTGCATCTTACAAGAAATCTGGACAATAGCTTTCTTTTGTCATCCTGCTCAAATGCTTTTGAAAAGCACATTGGGGTAAGCTTCAGTTTAGAGAGTAAAGACTTAACCGGTATTCAGAGGAAAAGAAAATGAAACAACTGTGTTTGATTCAGCTCTCATATACTTTAGTTGCACTCACAACTGCACTGTATCAAATATAAATTAACCTTGGTGTAAATGAGAGAAGGCTTAGACTCAAAGCTTGGATGTTTTGTAACCCAGCAGCAGATTAAGTTGCTATAAAAAACAGATGCTGAAACACTGGAAGCATAGAGCCTATTTTGTTTGAGCTGACCTCTTTGTCAAAAAGCAGAAAGGCTCAAAGACTGGTCTACACTTGTTCTCTTGACTTAGGTTCAGTTTTGTCACACTGAATAAAACCTGAATTTGTAAGCAATACACTCTCTAATGCAGGGTCCTTGCCTGCACTTAGCCTGGGCCCTGCTGCAAGTGAGGCTGGACCAGGTGCCTGCCAGAGGTCCCTTACAACTTCAGTTACACTATAATCCTGTAAATTTTGGCCATTGCTTTACAGGAGGAAAGGGTCAGAGTTTGATGCCAATTCTGATGTAATTCGTAGGTTTATTTTTACTGCATGGGGTAAGGAAAAAGCTTGTGCTTGTCTTTTTCTTTTTTTTTTTTTTCTATTATTAGCATGTATTGAGATCTGGAAGGTTTTATCCACCTTCACTTTTTGGCTGCTATATTTTAAAACTTTAGAATTTTCATTTGGTTAGAAGTAACATTTCTATTGTAAGCCGGTATGTAACCATACCTAAATTATTATTTTTACTGCTTCAGTACTAAATTTGGCCTAACCCATTTAAGTAATTTTTAGAGACAGATTTGCATTTGAGCTGATTATGTGAATGCCAAGTTTCAGCCTACAATGACTGAAAACAGCTGAATAGTGAAATAGTGAGTGACAATGTTTATAAAGGAAACAGCTCCTGACCCTCAATGACAGCTCTGTGGATATGATGATACAATCATCTGAGGATGTTCAGTCTTGTTCACAGTTATTACTACGTAGGTTCCTAATTTGTCGCCATCCTCCATCATCAGAACATGTTCTGCAACTCACATTTTTAGAGTGCTGAATTTTATTTCTGTCTGTTTCCTCTGAGTGATAGCTTGTGAAGGGCCACAATATTTATAATATCACTTGTATCTGTTTTCATATGGCTGCATTCTGCCTTTGGGTACAGGCTTCAGACAGAGATGCTGCAATATGTTTTGCCACAGCAAGGGTAGCCACAGGAAATTACATGATTCAGACATTCCAAAAAAGCACATTTTTCCTCCTTTTTCCCTTTATCTAACTAGGAAATTGCTATTAGCCCATGTAGCAAGGAGTTTGGCCAGTCCTTAAATCAAATCACCTGTGGTGAGTCCATGTGTGTATATACACATTGAGAGTGTGTTTGGTACAAGCATCAGTGCCCTACCGTAGATGCATTACTGGGGTTCTGGATGTGTGTGTCACCCCTTCCTCCCCATTTTTTAAAAATTTTCTCTATTTCTTAATCACTCTCCTGTTCTACGTGTTCTCATTTACTCACGTGGAAGTAAGTCTGAGTTCTGGAGACGGCAGGTTCAAGTTCACATTCCCAGACACCATGTTCCTCTGTGAATATCTCACACCATGCCTCTAGCTTACAGGGAGCAATGCACAGTTTTGTCTCAGGAAGTCTGATGAAAAGCTCTAGTCCTGTCATGTTAGTCCAAAGGGCAAAGTGTGAATGTCACCATAGTGTTTCATGGATTACATAGTCTGTACTTTTTCCTGAAGCCCACCAATGACAAAATGTTTAGTATTTGGAACCTTTCAATCTTCCACTTAAAACAAACAAACAAACAAACAAACCCCAACCAACCAACCAACCAACTCCACAAAAAACACAGAACTCCAACAAACCCAAAACCAAACAAAAAAAACCCCAACCAAACAAGGAAAAAAACCCCACAAAAAACCAAACCAAACCAACAAATCACCCAGCAAAAGAAAACAGAAAAAGATGAAAGAAGCATTTATATAATTTTAAAAGACTTCATATAAAAAATAGACCTATTCATCCATAACTCTGGGTGTGTAACATTTAGTCATGTTTGTCTGTGGAAGGAAGTAAGGAGTTTCTACAGTGTTAACTGTAGATCTGGTATTCATCATATGAAATAAAAAGTGGGGGCAGGGGAGAGCTTTGGAGAAAATAACTAACTTTACCCACTAGTTTTACCTATCATTTTATGTCCTTTTGGTTTTGGGATTCCCAACACAACATGCATTTATTTTTAAGGGACACGTCTCCTTTCCCCCCTGCCCCAAAAAACCGCCCATCCAACCAACCAAAACAAAAACCAGCAACAAACCCAAAACTTTAGAATGCCTTTGTATGTATGATCTTTATTAATGGCTACCTTTTTGTGTATGTGTCTAAATTCAGAATATTTAATGCCATGTTATGGTTTACTAGGGTCATAGCAATTTTCTTGCAAAGAAATCTGTCAGTTATTGGCATCTGTACTCGAATGGGATGGAACAGTCTTAAGAGTACTTGAACAATTGGTTCTGCCGTAACTTTTACAAAGCCTTTGGTTTAGCCTTGTTAGACATTTTGTGCCTCAGATTTTATACACTGTTTGAAGTGTCTCTTTATACATTATTCATGTTCCCATCAGCACAATATTGAATTTTGGCATCCTTCCAAGGACTGGTAACATTCAGTTCCAAAATGAGCCTGAAAAGGAAAGGAGAGGAGAAAAAGATCATATTTCTCATTTTTCTCTCAAATTTATCTGACCATTGACCTACTTTATTTTCTTGAATATCATGAGAGATAAAAGTGTATTGATGAAATAATTTCTACAGACATCTGAGTGCAAGTGAAATTAAATGGAGGGAGTACAATCTTAAAGAGACAGAGACAAACTCACCATTTGTATTATGCCAGCCAGGGGTAGTATAGAATGCATTATTGTAGTTTTCTTATAGCAAAAACTAAACAGGTAAATTTGTATTAGTAAAAAGCTGATATAATCTTTCAAACACCAAGGCTTGGCCAGTGCTGCAAGGAGCAGATGGAATTTGAGAAGTTAATGATTTAGTAGTGGCACAGGCCTTGTAAGCACAGCTTTATTACACTCCTTCAGGAACTTTAGCCTTAAGCCATGGATACAGTAAATTCTGATGTTGATAGAAAGCTATCTTATCTTCAAAGATAAAACATGAAACAATGTTGATACCACTGCCTTTCCTCCATGAGGACAAAGTTTACACAGCTCAGACTTCAGCAGTAGAGAAAGTAACTTTGGCAGATGTGATGCCACAGAGCATGGTATTCTTCTAGCTTTTACTAATTCTAAAACAAATGCCTCTCCACTGATATGATAATATTCATCAAAAAGTCAGTGGAAGGTAACAGATCTTGTTAAAGTAGGCACAAAGTACCTTCATGCTATTGTCCTGATCTGTTTGCATTGCCTGGTATGGAAAAGAAACCTGTGACTTTTCAAGACATTTAGCAAACTAAAAACATGAAATAATTGCTTGGACTTCAGTTGATTGAGAAGCTAACTAATTGTGCACTGAAATCAAGAACTACATGGGCAAAAGCAAAAATTATCAGCCATGCTGATGACTGCTGTACCAGAGTCTCAGATAGTTATCTCAGAGATGGCTGCTCAATAAGGCATTTGACTGACTCAGTACTGCTTTCCAATGTATAGGTCTCCTGTTTATCCACTAGAAGCAAGCAGTTGTGGTGGAAATTGGTCATCTGGGATCATCAGAACTGGTCACTGTTACATTTATATTGATAAACTCAAATAAGTCCCATATTGTTTGGTGAGAACTATCACTGAAATGGATTGCAGAAAGAATCAACACAATTATAAGCTGGGGTTTTCTCTTAGCAATACTGACTTGAGATCAGAAGATAACTATGCTTGCTTCCAGAGTAGGAACTGCTTGACAATTAAATTTTTAGGCACCTTCTGCTATATCAAAGAGACTGTGTGGAACACACAGGATGAAAATCTATGTCTCATCCTCATTAGGGATTATTTTCTCCATTGCACTGAGAATTGACAAAGAGAAGAGCAGCATACTGTAAATTAAAGTTCCTTACTATGACCAAACACACCTTCAGGAGCAACCCCTTGGGCACTTAATTGGATGAATAGCTCCGAATATTCCATATGATCATCCTCTCATTCGCCGCTAAGCTGATGTACAAGTGCCATGCTGAGCAAGGACTTCTGAATGCTTCACTCTATATGGTATTCATGACTTTGATGCTGTTACCACTATTTTCAGGACATTTTTTAGTCTGTCTTTTTAACCTTCAAAATTTGTCTTTTTTCCAGGTTCTTAAGGAAGACTGAATTGAGAGATGAACAGCATTCAGCTTATTTTTCTTCCTAACTGTTGCATGTTTATGTGCTGAATTGTGATGAGCTGTCCTTCCTACATTGCATATTACTGGCTATTTTAATTCATGAGATGAGATGCAGAGCACAGAGGTGCTTCTGAAAGTTTTTATAGCTCTTAATAAATAAATGAGTGTAGTGGTTTGAACCTTGTTTTCCCCCAGAGGCTGAAAAAGTGGTAACCCCCAGGGGTGGAAACCCCTGGAAGTTTTGGAGCTCTGTCCAATGAGCTCTCCTGCAGAAATGTAAACATATCACAAGCACCAGAAGAGAAGGGTTGTAGTTTGGGTTGGAAGAAGAGTAGCCATTGTTGTAGGAGCCACGAGGAAAGGGGCCCGGAGCCCCTCGGGGCCTCTGGGGCCCCCCAGCCCCAGATGGGGGCTACAGGGACTTGGAACAGCATACAGCTGGGCTAGGTACCTGTAGTTGTGAGCTGGGAGATGTTTTCTCCAAGCTGGGCAGTGGCTGGAGAAAGCAGCAGCCAAGCTGGCACTGACCGGAGAAGCGGTGGCAGAGAACCAGAAGAGATAAGACAGAGCAACAGAGACATGCAGCACCGCAGAGAAGACTCCTGGAAGGAGAGTTGAGGAGAAGAGAACCCGCAGCAGAACTTCAGAGTTCTGGGGGTAGGAACTGTACCAAACCCCTAAAACTCCTTTGAGACCTCCTGGAAAGGAGGAAGATGATGGACTCTTGCTTGAAAAAGCCTTGAAGTGCAGCATGCACTGCAGAGAGGAGCTGAGAAGCTCAAAAGGCGTCCTAGAAAGCTGGACCGGGACGGAGAAGGAATGCGGGGGGGGGGGGTTGACCTTGGCCCCCCCCGCTGCCTTGAGGCAGAGCACAGAGCTCTGCAAAGGGGAATTTGAATCCCCTGAGGAAAGGGACTGCCACGAAGACCCCTGAGCTTCGTGGTATGACGTGGTGACGCGAGCTTGTCCCTGCTACGCAGTCCACGGAAGAGAAAGACCCTCGTTTTGGAGACAACGGGCCGAGGGGCCTGGAGACCCCCTTGTGTGTATTGAACAGAGATCCAGCTACAACAATCCAGTTACTGCTGCATGCATGAGATGAGGAGAACCTGCTGCCTTAGAAGAAGCTGCCGCCCTGAGAGACTGGAAAGGATCTGTCCTTCTTTCCCTCCTGGACTTTTATTTGGAGGGGAGAGGAGATCTGATCCATTGTAAATACTATATGTCATGGTAGAGATAGTTGTGATCGTGTGTATAACGTGTTATAGTATTTATTTGTACAGTCATTGTAATATATTCCCTTTCCCCCATTCTGAGTCTGGTTGTGTTTTGTCTGGAAAAACCCATCTCACATTAAGTTGAGATGTGGGAGGGGGGATGGAGCAAGGGAATCAGATTTTGGGGCTATCTCAAACCATGACAATGAGGCAGACAAGCTTTTGCCTTTTCATCTGGTTCTTCAGTAAGTGTGTTTCTTTCTCTACTCTTTATTTTGTGCTTCTTCTGCAGGATCAAGCTATCCCAGTGATAGACACCATGTGAATTAAAATAAATAAAATCATGGTCTTGGTATTCTCCCTTTTGAGTGAAGAATAGAACAGAATTGAGAAACTACTCACCTTTTTCATTTGTTTTCTTTGTGAGTCTTGTACACAAATAGTTTCACCAGAATTATTCAAACAATATTTCTGAGCTGTGTTCACAGTAACTGCTAAGTTTTCCCTCCGGCTTCTGCACATTCTACATTCTTCCCATTATACGAGTAAGAGAAAGCCTCTTAAAAATATGTCACAGCAACAAGAGTTTTACCTTTTGATTTTCGTCTTCCCCCATTCCCAAGCTGTTATAATTCTCACTAACCTAGTGTGCTGGTTTAAAAGTTAACCAGCAGGGGAAACCAACCCAACTCAAAAAAGAGATTACAAGTCAGAATAACAATTTAATAAAATAATACAATAAGTACGACCACACAGACAAGCAACCAGCCCTAACCCACAAAGCCCAAATGTACAACCCAGCACCCCAGGGCACAAACAAAGCGGTGCTCCCTGGGCCCCCCCCCTGAGTCCAAAGCAAAGGGAGAGGGGAAAAAACCTGCTGGTGGGAGAGCTGCTGCAGTCCGGCCAAAGTGGTGATTGCAGTCCAGCCGAGGGTGGTGGTCTCAGTCCGGCTGAGAGCGGTGAGCTGCAGTCCTCCTCTGGATCCCACGAGTGGTGGAAAGGTTCTGAAACTCCAGGTTTATATATTCTCTAGCTCAGGCAGGAATGTTCAGTTCCTCCCCCAGAGCGGGGAATTCCATAAAAGGATGCTCAGTCCTTCCCTCAGAGTGGGGAATTCCATAAAAGGGCGTGAGGGTGCTCAGTCAGGGAATTCCACAAAAGGGCATGAGGACAGGAACATCCCCCCGCCTCGCAGGCCTCTACTGACAACAGTTTCTGGGAAATGGCATGGAGGGCTATAGAATACACAGTTTTGGGCTATACCCATCCAGTGATGAATCGGTCCCAGCTGTTCTAACTAGGACACCTAGAATATTTGCTTTTTGCAAAAACAAGAAAAATTGTGGAGATGTTCAGAAAGTATGATCAGTTTAACCTTTCCAGTATAAATGCAACATGCAATAAAGGCTTTAAATATCAGCTTAGTAATCATGAGAATTTCAGCTTGCTTTGATGTCTATGGATCTGATTCTGCAAAGACACCTAAACCTGGCACAGGACTAAAATCACGTGCTATTGATAAGGCCCTTGAGTTGAACAAATCAGTTGATCAAATACTAGCCAAAAATTCTTATTAAATAACTAAACATTTTAATGTAACATTATTAAATGCTTTAAAAGCTGTGGTGAAAACTGCATGACTTCTTTGAGTTTTCTCTTCTTTATGATTTTGTGCTGTAAATTCCCTTTCTCTTTTCCTTCCGTTTCTTTCATATTTCCATTTTGTCTCTGAAAAGGGCAGGGGAAGATCATGAAAACTGATTATTTAATTTTGTATGCCTTAAAAAATCGGCATTTTTTTCTTTATTAAAAAATCTTTTTAATAAATGCATAAAGTCTGTACAACTACTGTTACACAGACTTGTCAGGATTAATCCTTAAGATACTTGAGAGTAGAAGAAAAACTTAGCTGTGACTGAGGCATAGGTTCATCTAAGCTCTTTGTGTACTCTTGAGAATGTCATATTGTTTGCCTGATGCCTACATGCTAAGGGATACCTAGACTTCTGAGAACAGGGGTTGGGTGATATACAGCATATTCATGTTTGAAAAGATCTTCTGAGCTCCTGAGATGGAAAGATCTACAGCAGTAGGAAGTATTATTATTCCTGAAAGTTATGTGCAAGTAAACACAGAAAAAAACTAGTAGATTAGAAAACAACTAGAATTTAAGGTCCGTTCCCTGAGTTGTTTAACCTTGACTTTGCTTCTCTTTTTTTCAACAATCACAAAACAATGAAAATCTGATTCTGTCACAGTAAAATTTGAGCTTTCATACCAACGGATCTTTATTCATGTATTTTTGTAAGCAGAAAATTAAGGAATATCATGAACTGGGAACACAGACTCACTGTGCTTCATACTGGTAGAAGCCCACTGCAGAGGTTGTTTTTTTATGTCATGGGTAAGCTCATATTAGCAGGTCATTGTGTGAAGAAAAGCAGATTCTGGGAATTGTCATATACTCATTCTTCTCAGAAATTGCAGTTCCACCCTAAAAACTGAAATCCAATGCATGTCTTTTTATCCATCCAGTTTAATTCCTCTGAAAAAAAAAGTTGGGTTTTTTTTTCAATATTTTCTACATCTTAGTTGTCTTCAGAAAGAGGGACACAATCTAATTTCAAAACTTGTCCGATAGTGCATTGGGAAACAGTCAATATTTCATTCATCACTTTTTTTTTTTTAAATGAGCATGTGCAATGGGATGCAACACGACCAATAAATAGTTTCACTTAAGTAGAGGTGGATCACTGACTAGCATTGCTATAGCTGAAACATTTTTGGACAGTGCACTGTTTCATCAAGAACAGCATGTAGAAGAAAATTAAGTATTATCTGATGTCAATGTGTTAGGAACTTAGAAGTGGAACTTATAGCCAGAGAAATTTGCTATGGGAAGTGAAAACCAGTACTATTTAAGTATTTAAAGACATCTTGTGGAAAACAGCATTACGATAATATTAGAGGGAAAAATAATTTTGGAATCTTAGGGAAGTGAATGAGTAAGTATGGCTGGGGTGGCAGAGTAGAGTAACATGAAATATCCAGCTATATGAGTGCTTCTTTCTTTAACAATCCTTAGTTTTATTTAAGAGACATAGAAGAATATGTTTAATTAGCTCCTATGTGTATAGTGAAACATTAAGGAGTACATTTCTTCAAGAAGAAACTGAGGAGCCGAAGGTGTAGTATATGTAGGATTAGCCTGCCCTGGTTTTGTGCCAGTCTACGATTTGTTTTCAAAAGAATTTGGATTAGATATAGTTTGGAACCTCTATTTGTCATAAGCTTCTTGGGAGAAAGATTTTTAATGAGTTAAACACTGCCTGCAGCTAAGATACTTCAGACTTAGGTTTTTATATGGCTCTGTCACAGAGAAATATAAAATACTGCACAAATTAAGGGAAACGGAAAGGCCATTTTCTCTGTCTCATCCCCTGAGAAGAGTCTCTATATGGCTCTTTCTTCCTGTTCCTCTCCTTTATCAGCATTTGCTTTCTCAGAGGATGTCCTGTATTTTACATTTACTCTCTAATGTTTGATAGTCAGTCTATATGAAATAAAAAAGCAATGGCTTTTGTAATAGCATCATTTGGCAGAAACTGGAAACAAAACAGAAATGTGGAAAATACAGCTCCTTCAAGGTGATGCCTTAAGCCCCTAATGGTTTTTTATTTTTCTAATATTGGTACGCCTTGTAAGTTTTATAGGTAAACTCTAAAAGCAGCATCCCTTGTCCCTATCCCTTTCCCTGTAGCTCCCTTGTTTATACATTCCTTAACCCTCTTACCCCATTCTATGCTCCCCATATCAATCCTACTTCTGAATACAGCAGAAATGTTTAGTCTTTTGTCAAGGCAAGGCCTAGATTGTTGGTAGAACAGCATATCAGAGCCTAAACCACAGAATACGGTCAAGAATTAGGTAACTATGTACCCTTTGTCCTCTGATGATGATGAAGGTGATGAAGTAGGTGGTCCCGAAATGCACCCCAGACCCATTTTAAGGGGGTGGACCCTGGGGCGGTTCAGGGTAAAGGCCACAGGATGGACACATCTGGGATTGGATGGATGGTTTTATAAAATGTAACCTCACGGGCACAGGGGTGCGTGTCTTGTAACATCTACTGCCTTGGCAAATAAACCCTTTCTTATCTCACCCCTAATTAACTGCTCTGGAGATTTTTTCAGCACCAAAATCCCATGGCAACAAAGGCCAAAATGTTTGAAGAAAGTCGGCTGGAAATCAACGTGGAAGTGTTTGAGCAGAAAGATGCTTCTGATGTAGGGATCAATTCTGAACAGCATGTGGTCATCCTGAAGAGGTGGAGGTTCAACAAACTTTAGAGAAGGAGATTCAAAGAAATATTTGTACCTAATTTATGTTGCTGCCAAGAATGAACTCAAGTGTAGGGGAACATCTGTATTTTAGCAACAGAAATGAAGGATGCAGAAGGAATATCTAAGTCAACCCACAGTTTGCACAACCTGGTGTGGAAAATATCTGAAGTCTGAATCATAATTATAGATATCACTGAGTCAGTAACATAAAATAAATAAGCCTGAAAAGTATTAAGAACAAACATGATTGTGTTATTTCCTTAAGGATCCTTTAATAAAGTTGCATAAGAAGGATATCTGATATTTTCTTGTTTAATTATTGTTTGATGCCATTAAATCATGCACATGTGTATATGTGTATGTATATAATTAAGCATATATAAAAGAGGTTGCATGGAATGTATTCAGCAACAGTTTATGCTGTCATTTAAATCCAATTGTTCTTGCCTCTCGTCAAGTAATAATAAACCAATATTGTTGCTTCATATGATCATTAGATTGTGTTAAAACTGGACATAAGGAAATGTAGTGTGTGCAGTGTCACTTCCCTACCTTTATGGCCTGTGTGTGCTCTGAGGAGAAACTCATAGCTTTAGATCTCAACACTTGGCACCTGAAAAACCTGCGGGCACCTGAAGAACCTGTGGATACTGTCCTTTTGGATTTTGACTTTGGATTTTGTGCGTATGCTGCATTTAATTATACTTTGTATTAAAATTTGTACTTTGTGGTTAGTGGTCTGCCCTTTTGACATATAGTATCTGTTAAGTGGGAAAAGAAATTTAAATATTGGTAAAAGTCTGCCTTTTTCTAATCAGAAGATGTAAATAGATACAGGTTTGGATTTGTTTTTTTCATTAGGTCTTCAGAAATATTAGTCAGTTCCTCATTTATTCTTAGAGAAAAAATGGCAGGGCTCTCTTTTCGGTCTGCTTGACCCAACTAGAATAGTAGTTGAGTAGTTGAGTGGTAGTACAGTAGATTATTGACAACTACTTGAAAAGAAAAGAAAAATCCTTACTGCACCGCTGAGAGAAGACACAGCATGACATGGCTCCTATCTGAATGTACTTGTCCTTTATATTGTAAATGTGACAAACTGAGGCAGAGCAGCAAATAACAGGGAAAGAAGCATGACCAGAAAGCACAAAGGCTGCAGCCACTGGGTTGGTTGCCCCCATGCAATGTGTGCCAAGCATGCCATACCTCTGCCCTGGGGCTGGCACCCTTAGGAGCCCCTTGGCTTCTGTGCTGTGTCTTCACCCCTGCTCTTTGTCATGGGCCTGAACTACTGCAGCCCAAGTGTGGGCTGCAACTGTCTTGTCTGAGGGCTGTACTTTTCTTGGAGGTGCACAGGGGCACATATGTGGGTGTGCCATGTAATGTCATACTCAGAATCTTCCCTGGTTGGGGATAGATTATGTCAGAACTCCTGGGCTCTCTGTGGGGGGCTCCTAGGCTGACCTGGAGCCCACACCATACCCCAAAGAGGGGCAATGAGGAGCCTAGGGTCCTGCAGACTTTGCCAGTTCCATGGCAGATCTTGTCAGAGTACTCACCAATAGCTGAAATCTGCCTAGAGAAACATATTTAGGGAAGACTAACTTCAGAGATGCCATCCTCAGCCCCCTCTATTACAGGGGTAAAGAGAGTGATTACTGCAGGCAGGAGCTGCCCTTGGGCTGCACTGTGGGACATGTCTTGCACAGGCTGCAGCTCATTCACTGACCCAGAGGCAGGGCATCCAGGCGTTGTTTGGGTTCCTCTGTTTAAACAAATATAGTATGTATTTCTGGCAGATACTGATGTAGGTGAACACCTAAGAAATGCTGATTCTGAGGCTGTTCACACTTGGGGTTTCTGTGGGTATGGCTGCCTGCGATGCATGGAGTGGAGGCAGGGCTGGAGAGTGAATCAGATGCCTGAAATTAGATGCTGTGAAACCTATTCTCATTTAATACCTGTCTCAAAGGATATCTCAAAGGCCAGACTGCAGCTGGAAGAAAGACAATAATAGTCAGCCTTAAACTCTTGTGCAGGCTCTCTGGCTCTACATCTGCAAGAAAAATGCTCCACGCTACTTACACCCTGTCTCCTGTCTCCACAGAGCAGCAGGTGGGTGAAGCTCCTGGTACCAAGTGTGTGCAGCGCTGGATACTTCGTCATCAGGAGGAACAAGGCTGACAGCAGAGGTTGGTGCCTTCAGAGAGAAAACTGTTACCAGCTGATGCTTCAAACAGCAGCTGCAGCATCCTCAGATTCACCAGCTCCCACTCAAAGACCTTACCTGAATCCATTCAACTTGCAGCAAGCAGGCCACAAGCATCCATGGAGAAGCCTACTCTAGACAGAGAAACAGCTGGCTGTGGATATGAAAAGGTCTTTATCCTGCTGAGATCAACAAGGAAGGAGGTGAGAGCACTGAGGGGGTGGGGAGGGAAGTGTCAATAATATCATAACCCCTTTAAGGTGAAAGGGGCAAAGCAGTAAGAAATGCTGCTTTTGAGAATGGGAGAAGTTGAAGCACAGGTCAGTAAAAACGCAGTAGAAATCGAGGAAAAACAAAGCCTGTCACTTGATCTTTCAAGAGATGAGGAACATAGGTTTGCACTGGGGAGAGGGATCTGCACTAGAACCAGACAGATTGAGCTGGGATCCCAATTACTGGGTTGCTGCAACTTTGGCTTTACAGCGTGTATCTGGAAGGGCACTATTGGCTTTTGTATCTACAGAACTTCAAAATGTCTTTCCAAAAGATACTATAACAAAATACAGTGTTCCTTACAAGATATTTGTGGTTTTAACTATATATATGTCTATTTTCCTGCATTTATACACTGTATGAGCATACATAGATGGGGAGAAAAATACCTGATATGTGAGTAAAATATGAGATTATGGTCAAGCACTTGTACTGAATAGTGAAGAGGTTCAGAATAGAAAAGGGCAATATTTTTTAGTGACTGAGATGCACTGTTATAATTTTGAAAGGATCTTTAATATTGTGTTGTTTGACTATCGCTTTCCAGAAAGGTATACATGATATATGACTGAATACCACAAACAACTTCTTGGAGGAAAGTATTTTCTAGTTGCCGGTAGACAGGCAGTGTAACTGAGAAGAGGATTTCATCACGAGTTCTCCAGATTGCCTAGCTGACAATCTCTGCTCACCTCTCAGTGGCCCTCTGCTATGCTGCTCTGGTAATGTTTAATGTTCAGCTGAAGAGACAAAGGAGGATTATCCTTTCAAAATGTACATACATCAGCCCTGCCTGAAAGAGAAATACAGCAGGAAATGCTGATTCCAAATGGCTATTTAAAGTGTCTGAAATGCAGACAAAACAGAAATAAAATAGAAGCTGAAAGTGGTGATTTTTGTTCAAGCAGAGAAAGAACTCCCTTTGGGCACTTTTTCAAAGGCATTAACTATACCCAAAGAGCAGTTGAAACGGAGTGAAGAATAAAATGGTACTTCTGATGTAAACAGCTAGGCACTGGTAGCAATAATTACTCCTTTAGATACTGTTTTCGACTGAATTGGAATTTAGGAGGTAAAAACTGTTTCTCTTCTTGGTGGTAAGTCTGCTGGGCTAAATTTGAAACTTAAAGCTCCAAAATCTCCAGGCAAAGATTGCCAAGTCTAAAGAATCCTACTAAACCTATGTCAGCTGGAGGCTGACATAGAGATGAGCTCCTGCTCATCTACTGCACAGAATTATGCCAGCCCCTTATGCAAGGCTCTAAACACAGGACACTGACTGAAAAGTGGGTCTGGATCTGCTCCACTTTCTGGTGTGGGGAGAACAACTATTGCAGACTAGATGGGCAGTATCTGGGTATTACGGATGATGTGCTTGCTCATGTTTTTTTTTCCTCCTACCTAGCTTGCCAGTAATCAGAGACCAGAACCTGCATGAGACAGTTTCTGGATTAAGATTGCTTGATGCATTAGATAGATCTAAAAATTAATCACCTGCTGTGATTCTGTCCTTTTATTAAACTCCTAGAGTGATGATTTAGATGATATCCCAAATTCCCAAACTTTATTTTGTATTAGTGCCAAGGTTTAATGCATTAAAAATTAGAAGAGATATATCTTATCTTTTACCTTTACTAAGGAAACCCTTTCTGGGGATGCAACATGATGTCCAATTCTAGCAGAGATGTATCCAGGGCTGCCATCTGTCACACTGAGCCTATGCCTTTCTGACTCTGGCCCAATGCCAATTAAATCTAGCATACAGAAAGCAGAGGTAAAGAGTCCAAAACAGTCAAGAGAACATGAATATCACAGAAGGAAGCTCATGCCTCATTCATATGCCAGTAAGGATATCCACAAGCAAAGGGCTTGAAAGAAAGAACAGAAGAAGGAGAGCAGAAAAAAAATATAGTGACTGCATGAAAACAAAAGTATTACTGCACTGGCATTCTTGAAGGACTTCAGTCATCCCTTTTGCTTAGAGTAGGAAATGATGACCTTATCTCACGGCACTGGTATGAGCAGCAGTTGACTTTGTAATGGTACTATCTTTAACTTATTAATGAACCATACTTATTTTTTCACATATTAATGATCATACACTTGTATATGCAGAAAATATGGACTTGAAAATTAAACTGTTTTCAGAGAGGGCCAAAACGTAGAGATGCAACTGCTCGTGCTGCAGCGCTAAGCATCTGATCAGCTCAGGAACCACAGCACCCTGGATGGATCTGGATGCAGCCTCTGTCGTGTGGGCTGGGTATGTATCATTAGTACCACTTTCTTCTCTCCCACAGCACAGGATAATTAAAAACAGACCATTCATTTCATCACGGGAAGGCAGCCACAACTCTCTGTGAGAGCTAAAGGCAGAACATAAGAACAAAAGAGAGGCTGTATTGTTCACACCATGAACAAGATACTTCCTCTTCTAGCTGAGACTTCTCAGGTCACTGCAGGCTACTTTCTGAGATTCTGCAGTCTGTTGTGGTGTGTAGGATTTATCTGGCATTTGCCTATCTACGCAGTAATTGTCTGGCTTCTTTTTACACCTGTGTATGTTTTTTTTCACAGCCACAATATTAAGGAGTTACACATGTGTACTACTCACTTGCATGAAGAACTAGCTCCTTTTGCTGGTTTTAAGCCCAGGTCTTGCTTGTTTGCCCTTAGTTCTTGCATTGGAAGAGACAGTGAATGATTGGTTTCTGCTTACTGTCTTCATGTTACTAAGGATTTTGTGGACATTTATGCTAAGCCCTAAGATGCCTCCTCTCCATAGTGAAGAGTTCCTCTTCCTCTTATTGAAGCTTTTCCTGCTTTTATTTATCTTTGTGGGTCTTCTATGAACCTTATATCTCCTTTTGCAGAAGAGGAGAGCAGAACTGAAAACAATATTTCTACGCATGGGTGAAACACAGATTTATGCTGCAGTGTGAGGTTTTTTGTTCTGTTCTCTATTCTCTTCCTGATAATTCCTGACATTTGTTCTGCTTTTTCAACTGCTATAGAACAGTAACCTAATGTTTTTTATGGACCTTTTTATCATAACATGAAGGTCTTGCTCCCAAGTGGTAATAGTCAGTAAAGAGCTCATAATTATTTTTGTGAAGCAAAGATTGGTTTTCCCCATGTGTATCCCTTTACATTTATCTACACTGAGCTTCATCTACCAATTTATTGTCCAGCCCCTTGGTCCCTTATGGTAAAAAAAAAAAAAATCATCACGGTAGTTCTTAGTGCCTTCGGTAGCTGTGAATTATCTGCAAATTTTGTTATCTCTCTGCTCTACTCTTCTTATGGTGATTGGGTTTCTTTAACAGTACAAGTTTCAGAAAAAATCCAGACAGAATTGGATTAGTGATTACACTGAGAAATGACCATTACTCCTATTTTCTGTTTTGAGTTTTGTATGCAGTTTTGTTTTTTATGCAAGCTTATTTTCTTTGTCTTTGATCAAAAAGTTTCTAAGAAGCCTCTTGGAAATCCAGATGTATCAAGTAGATCATCCTCACCTGCACTCTGTTGACCTCCTTCTTGCATCTTGAAGAAGCCGTGTTGTCTGCTCTCAAATCAGGCATCTCCTGTGGATAACATGGCTCTGATGAGTCCATTTGACTACTAACATGGTTGATGCTGTGTTTCTTTAAGTGAATCATATTTGGCAGGCAATCATTTTAGCCAGACTCATTTCCAGTTTTCTACAATAGCTCAAGAATGAGCATTCATCAGTTCTTGGAAGCTGGTCATGGCAATATCATGGGGACTTGTCACCAAGAAATACATTTGTTGTGAAGGTCTGTGAGGCATAGTCCAGGTGATTTACCCTGGACATCTGTCTGTGCGTGTGTGCGTGCATGCACCTTGTTGCGGGAAGCTGTTCTAACTCCACTAAAGACCAGTCTGTGATATTTCTGGGTTTGGGCTCTGTCATTATCCAGGAAAGACCATGAGTTTCTCTATTTGAAGTACACAGACACAAATCACCTGTGCCTCTGCCTGGCTCAAGGGGTATAGTCTCCTCTCTCTCACACCTTCCAAACATCTACCAAGTTTAATCCTGAGGTATCATTTTCACCATTAGAAGACTGAAAAACAAGAATAACTATTTGCATATAAAATAAGCTGTCTTATTGTGGATGTTGAATGCTAATCACACACCATATATTTTCATGTATATGTACCAGAGTGAGGGCATAAGCACAAGCTGACCATAGAGGGCTGATATGCAGGCTGCCTCTTCCTCAGAGGGACCACCTAGTTTCCCTCTAAGTCTCTGTGGAAGAAATCAGCTGATATTTCCCTCTGTGTCACAGGCTGGGCATGCTCCTTAGAGAAACAAGGCATACAGGCAAAATTCAAGCACCTATAAACACAGAGTGCCCACTCAGCACCAGTAGATGCATGGAGGAAAATAAACAAAAAATGAGTGGTAGACTTGTTTTAGAAGGAGAAGAACTCCAGCTGCTGGTAACCTGAGAGGTGGTGACATAGACTCCGTGTGGGAAAGAGTCCAGCTGCTGGATGGTACCTTTTAACAAACTCTGATCCCTAGTCTTCTTTGAAATGCTGGTGAAATGCTTCCAAATGACTGCTTACCACTTCTCAGAGCTGCTGCTATGACTGGGGATAGTAGCAGGCCCTGATTTTCCTGTAACTTATCTAAAGTGAAAGGAAGTCCTAGCTGGATCATTGTAGTAAATGTTTGATTACTCTTCTTTTCAGCGGATGTTTGTGGTGGTGTGGTTTTGTCCTTCCTGATAACTGACAGAAATCCTTCTGTGTGATTAAACAGATGGGCTATTTCAAAACCTTGGGAGAAGAGCAAGTAGGGCTCTGAAGAAAAAAAAAAAATAAAAAAAAATATGCACAGGTGCTGGCATTCAAGCACTTCTGCTAAACCTAAATAAGATCTATCATGTGAATGTGGGAGGCTTCCTTTGGGGTGGGTGGGTCTGTTGTGAAGGAGGAGCAGGGGATGTTTAAGCTGTTGAGATCTGCACGAGATATGTGCTTCTGGAAGCTGGGATGTAGGGTTGTGATACAAAGCTCCTTCCAAAGGGGCCCTCCTAGGTAAGACCCATTTGGACTAAGTGTGGAGATAGATAGTGTTCTCTATTGTGTTAACTTAAACCTTTTGCTTTAGTTGTTTCAGTTGGATTGCTCTCAGGACAACTCCAGAGTAGCTTGAAGGAGTAAGTTGTGTGGAGGGACAGAGATGAGGTGTAAGAAATCTATCAAGGTAGGATAGTTGTAAGCTGAAAGACCCAACAGGCAGTCTTTGGCACTATCTTGTACTAGATGCATTTGGATAAAGGTTTTTTGGGGGGGGGGGGGGGGGCAACGAGAGAGAAGGAAGTAATTTAATGTTTATACTTTTGGTTACAAGCCTATGAATCTTGGGGATCTACCTCTGATCTCCAAGATTCTGCACTAAAATAATAAAAAATTTAAAAGATATTATTCAAAGAAGATATGTTTCTCTATGGCTGTCAGTTTGTTCAATGCAATCTGAATATGCCTATTTTGTGCAAATGCTCCTAGTTGAGTCTTAGTCTTCAGTGAAAAACATCTTCATGGTTTTGCGTTTGGAGATGTCAGGCTTTCCATCTAACTTCCAGTTTGGACTGTTCTTGTGTGGCAAAAAGGTTAACTGGAAGAAAGAAAGAGGGGAATTAAGAAACCATGAGAAGATGTGCTTTATTTATGACATATAAAATAAAACAAAACCTTTACACTTTTCTGAGCACAGACAAATCTCCCTTCAATTATTTTAAAGTGTTGAGTTATCCTCTTACAGTGTCTAAGTGGAACTCTTTACAGTCCAGATGGAAAAACATCTGAGCATTGCTCTGTTTTGCTGACAAAAACGTTTAAAACATATTTATGAATGCTTTTACTGTCAACAAGCTGAGGATTTTCTCATGAGTATTTGAAATAATTTTCTGGTAGATCTGCTGCTGTAACTTTTCGTAACAGTGCTTCAAAACTTAGAAGTGTTCATTAAAGAACACGAGCATTTATGTTGGTGTGCCTAAATTGTTTTTAGCTCATGCTGATCAGAAACTTTTAAAAGTATAAAATTTTTGCTTAGTTAATATAGGTGACCCAACTTGAAGGATAAAATCTGACATATTCCCGAAGTTCAGATGATTACCAAAATATATACAGAAACACACACATATATTCAGGTCTCGTATGCCTGATGCTCTTGTATATAAAACTAATTGTAGGGTTTTTTTAATGCCGGATCAGTTTGAACATGGCTTGTTTCACCATGCCATTTGACCTGTGTGCTGGGCCATAACTATTCCCAGCCCATATCTACCTTGTAGTATATTACAAAACTCTTTCTGAAAGATTTCATCTGAAATAATGTAGGTGATTTGAGTAATAAATACACCTATGTGTCTGTTTTTCCAATACAAATCTTGTAACATAGACAATCTAATTTTTGGGTTCTCTCAATACAAACCTAGTAATATACACAATCTAATTACAGAGACCTTTTTAGCAGCTGAGTCAGATTTAAAGCTGAATAAAATTCACTGACTATGGGAGCTCAGATATAAGTTTAGATGACTATGGGCTCCAGATACAAATTCCTCCTAATATTTTCTGATGTTTTGTCTTCCACACCTAATTGTCAACTCAGACCCTTTTTATTTCTTTTTTTTTCCCTTGATTTTCAGATTTGATGAGAAGTCTTCTTTAGGTTTGATTTTTTCTGAATATAATACTGTATGATTTCAAACATCTTTCCTATAGGACTCTGAAGATCAAATCCATATCTATTTTTCTTTTTTTTTTTTTTTTTTTCTTTTTTTTTTAAACTCCTTTGTCAGTTTTATTATAATCTTTTAAAAATATTAGTAATAAATAATTATGAGCTACTTTTCTTTTTCTTTTTTAGTGTCTTGGTTTCTTCATTATCCAATATCGTTCTTCTGAAGGCTACTCTTCATATCTCTATTTCCTGATGATGACCAAATCCCTAGATAAAGTGATTTAGTAAATGCTGTGCTTGACTCCATTATCACAGGATTTAAGCATGTGCTATTAGTGATGCTTTATATGCAAACAGACTGTGAAGTTATTTAAAACACTTTCATCCACCAGTTTTTTTCATTGCCCAGCCTGTGCCAATTCAAAAACTGCATGGAGAAAGAAGGCGCTCTTCCTCCTGCTGTGATTCTTGAATCAGCTTGAATATTTGTTAACACAACATTCTCAGTTTTTAATATGTGATAATGATATTAATATACTTCCTGGGGAGATTTCCCTTCTACTGAGTGCATTTCTCTGCTTTTTCCTCATTGTCTGTGTGGTGAGTCAATACCTTTAATAAACATTAATCAATATTACCCTTAGCATATATTTAAGTCAACAGAGAGGATATTTTCCCATTAAGTTGCTAAGAAATTTTATTAAAATAAATGGATCTTAACAATTTACCATGAAGGACAATTCTCCATTAATTTCCATGTGAAGGTATACATGTAGCAATACACTTGGCAGAAAAATAGCAAAGAACCTTTTAGTAGACACATTATGTTTCAAAACTTATATTATAAAGAATAGGCATGCATCAGTCACTTTTTAGAAACTGGTCTTGTAATTCAAAGCAGAGTGCAAGAGCTGGCTTTCGCGGCTAAACGAGCTTCAAATTACTTGGGCTTGTTCATACTGAATTATTAGGACAGACTGGATTATAAACTGAAGCCTTCATTACCTTGTGTTTCTTGAATAATATATATTTTAGTTAAGCTAGGTCTTGCTGTAGATGATTGTGACCAACAAATATCTTTGCAATTCTCTTCTGCATAGTTCCAATCCATGCCTGTGTCAATATAAATAATAGCTGGCAGCTTTATGTATTTAGGTATTTTAAGGGTATTTATTCTTACAAAGCGGAATATACAGAAAAACCGGTCAAAATTCAACTCCAACAAACATTTTCTCAAGCATTACCCCAGGGCATGATACTAAAGGAAAACCCACATACTTTACTGCATGCCTTGTCTCACTGACTCCTCCCTAATTGCCTCTCTACCTCCTAAATTCTCTCATTGGATTAAGCAAGACTTCTCCAAATGCACTCAGGAGTTACTGCATCTATGTGTTCTTTGATTCTTGCTGTGACTTTTAAGAAAATTATTCTGGCTTTGTAAAATGGAGTTTTCCTCCCTTCATCTGAATTGTATTTTTCTATAATATTCTATTATCAAATTCCTCCTTGTTACATACCAGGTTGGATGGGGCTCTGAGCCATAGTGGAAGGTGTCCCTGCCCATGGCAGGGATATTGGAACTAGATGATCTTTCAAGTCCCTTCCAACCCAAACCCTTTTATGATTCTATGATTTCTATATGGTGTGACAACAGCATTCATTTAGATACAGAAGGAAATAATGTCTAGGATTTAATCTTTTAAAATATATATACATATAAACACAGGCAGTCCAGTAATGCATTTATAATTTCATTTGAAGAATTTTGGTGTTGGTACAGAAATGTCTTGTTTCTCATAAAAAGAGGGCATTTGCTACCTATGAATAAAACCAGATATTTTAAACCAGAGCAGGACAGCTAAAACATGTCATTTGTGTAAACTTCCTTCCTTGGCAATATTGTAAATATTTATCCAAGTAACTACTTCAGAAATCAGTTCCATTGGAAAATAACAATGTGACATAATGAGTAGTCTAACCAGACAGTAGGCATAAAAAGGAATTCCCTGACTTAAATTATCTGTTTATTAAGCACATATTTAAGCACAGCATTAAATTAAATTTGTTATATGCATTAAATATTTTCTATTCCAACTATAATATTTGTAAACAATATAAAAATAGGAGTCACAATAGGTACTTAGAATATATTGCTATGTCACTTTTCCAGGGCTAACTAAAAGAAGAAAAATCGGTTTTGCCTTTTATTTCTTTACTCATACCTACTAAGGTCATAGAGTGCAATTCAATCCACTAAAGGTAATGGAAAAGCTCCTGTTTGTATACGTGCCCTTTGGTAAATTGTATTGTGTAAAATCTACACTACATTTATCTTTGCAATTAGAACTGAAAGGAAAATACTGTAAATTTAAGACTTGTATTTCTAAAAAGGAGAAAATGAAATATTGTTCCTTAACGAAAATGCTGAATTATAAACACTCTCAATCATAGTAGATATAAACACACAGGCAGAATTGATGTTTCAAGTGTCTTTCTCTTGGTGTGAAACCCCTTTATTCACTTCAAAAATTACATTAATTTTAATATATTTTTAATTTGTAAACTTCTAAGTATGATGAAGAGATGGAAATCAAGCTTCTTAATTTTAACTGTTAATATCCACAATGACATAGAGATCATAGGATTGTAATCAGTTGAAATTCACTTTTGGGGGAATTTATTGACTGGTTATAACACAGAAAAATTGATGAATGAGAAAATATTATTTGAATCTCAGAAAAAACCTACCCTTTTCAACAGCACACTGGAATTGCATCCCAAGTATTTGACATCAGTTGATGAAGAAAAGAACCATCAGGGAAGGCACTGCCTCGTAAGAAATTATCATATTCTGCAGTGATAAATCAATAATCTTGCAAGAGGAGGGAAAAACAGAAGTTGAGAGCTGACATATAAAGTGAATACGTCCCATAACATTGTAAGATTGAATACTCTAAATGAAGGACTGAAAGTTAGCCATTTTTAATGAGTTAATTATTAAATTAAATTTTAATGAGTTTAATGAGTTGCTCTTAGCTGCTCCTAATGCTTTCATGACAGAAAGATCTTGCTGCCCTTAGAAGGATGTGAGGGAAAATAAAAAATCAACAACTCCGCTCCTTAATGACATTATATAGCTAAAGACTACTGTAATGCTACTACATCACAGGTTATTAGGAATGCAGTGTTGCTTTTTAGAGGTTTAAGGACCCACCTCTTTGTATATGTTGACCTTTGTGAAACATCACACAAGTCTTTTAAGAATATACCTCTAGGTAAGAATATGTTTCCCTTTATAGTCTTCAGTGCTGATATCTGTGGACTATAACATTAGTTATTCTGGAATGATTTTTCTTACAAATATTGACATGAGAGTATAGACCATTAATTATGTAACAAAGGACACCAAACAAACCAAGCCAAACTTAATTTTTACTTTCCTAGTGGATATTCAATCTAAAGAGTGCTAAAGCACTGTAAACATATTTTTATCCTGGACTGGTATATTTGGTAGGACACATTCCTCCCTGATTTCATCAGAGAAACACAGTGGTATAGCATTGCTCTTATTCAAGCCTAAAAGCTTCCATTGTTAGTGGATATCTGCAGATGAAATCCCTTGGCGTCTGAATGTGCTGTATTCCTCCTTCTGCTAGCAATTACAGGATGCTTCACAAGGGTTGCCAGGCTTTGTGCAGTGTTCTTTATTTGTGGTAAATTAAGGAGACATTCTGCAGCACCAAGGTTGCTGAATCTATTTACCAAATGCCAGATGACTGCACTTATCATTTTATAGGTGAAAAACTAGAACTATCTAGTAGTGCTTTGAGTGTATACATCCACAGCAGTCCAAATTACACCAGCAGTAGTGCTGCTATTTATACAGGTGATAATAGCACTACAGAAAATACCACCCACCTAGGAATAGGAGACTGTAGTAAAAGTCCTTATTTATCTGCCTATCAAAATACTCTAAGGCTGAACATACAAAAATACAGTGTTTATATTAATGGTGGAAAAACTCTACCTGTGTTCTTTTCAAACATGAAAAACGGTCTGTGAATTTTATTTCAGCTGTGCAAAAGAAAATCATCCCAAAAATACAATGTACTGGGTTTTAAGTAAAGTTCCTGAATGGGTATAGATTGAAGGCTTGAGGAGCAGATTTGAGACGATCGAGAGTAAAACTCACTTATGTTTATAGGGATATATGTTCTTACTCTTTCATGAACACACACTCTGGCCTGTAATAGAATGGTAGTGTGTTTTAGCATATAGTTACAAGTGAATTACATGTGTAGATGACACATGACCTTACTGAGAGTAATAGTAATCCTGCTCAGTGGAGTCCTACCGAGATGCCACACCAGTTAGTGCATGCTACCAAACATCTCTATGTGTAGTGTTTCCCGAGGGGGTGAGAAGACTAAACAAATTAGGGTTGTGCAGGGTGTAGTGGCTTGTGTGTGCTGCTATACAGTCTCAGACCTATGCTGTTGAGACCCAGAGGAAGCAGAGGTTTCTGCACAGTGCTCCTGGGACCTCCCAGAGCAAGGGTGAGTGTAGGCAAAAGCCCTCAGGGACCTCACCACTCTCTACAGAGTAAAAATACCCTAAACTAATAGGGTGTTCCCATTTTTTAGAATACTTAAACACTGTTTAGTTGGCTAAAAATGAGAAGGGCTGTAGCTGTAATGATCTGATGATGTCACTCCACATTGACTTCTAGAAGAGAGAGAGACAAGGCCACCTGTTGTATCTGGAAAAGTTAGTCAAGCTTCAGGCAAATAAGTCATATACATTCAGGTATATAGGTACATTTTGGTGAAAGTTGGAATTTTAAAACAAACTCTACAGGCTTGGCTAGTAGAACTTATCTTTTAAAAATTCTCAATTCCTTAAAAAATTATGGTACTAGCTATTTCTTGGTATAGTTGTATGACTAATAGGACTTTCCAAACAGTTCACTCCATCTCATCTCACTTTACCACTGAATGAACTATTATACACTAGTGTTTGCTACAAGTTTGTGTTGTCCTCACCATTTTAACTCACACAAATCTCTTGTGTAGTTCCTCAACAGTTTTCAAGAGTAAATTTCACAGTAACATCTTCATAATTTGAAAAACTGAGGAGAATCAATGGAGCTAATCACCAAAGTATATAGTGAATATTTCTTCTAATAACTATTATATTATATTTTCTAAGTGGGCTATTGCAGATTTTATACCTTCACTGATAAAATTTATTTTCTCATAAGTGGTTTTGAATTAAGATGGGAATAGAACTTAAAATGGTAAATGTATTACTTTCACACTAAATACACGTGATTGTTTTGGCCTTGAGCCCAAGAAGAATGAAGAATTTTTCTCTGCTGCAAGCTTTATCTTTAGTATTTTTCAAACTCTTTAAACATTTGCCAAAGAGCTGAAGATGCCTGTTCTCTCACTTTTTATGTGTTTTGAGTTCTATAGCTTTTTGAGGCACCCTCCTATGGCTTCTAATGTCTCTAAATAGTTTAATTCTGGAAGAGAGATTAAGTGAAATACGCACAGATGGCTAAAGCAGAGGCTTGGTCAGGCGATTTGTCATTAAAAATAACTGTGTTTTGTCTTGGCTATTACAGTCACTGGATCTAAACCTTGTCCAGGGAAAATTAAGGGTACTAAAAGGCCCAGCTGACCAGATTGTTGTAGGCATGTATGTAGTTCATTCATGAATACAAATACAATTCTGGACACCTAACTTTCATTCCAGTTATTTTTAGCCAACTGACGACCTTCAGCTCTCCCTAATTTATCACAATTTATGTTGATTGGTACAAATTGTGATAGACCAAGAAAGTAGCACTGTGATGGAAGTGTCAAGAGAAAACAGGGGAAGAGTTCAGCCTCCTTTTCCCCAGTTCTCAGAGTGTGATGATTTTTCCTATCTAAAAGTCTGCAGCAGTTTTTTAGGCACTAAGTGTTCATGCAGGTACAGACTCTTCTATGAGCTGGTAACATTGGAACACACGGCACTGGCCTAATAGCATTCAGGCACCAAGACCCTTCAGAGCAGTGAAAGTGAGTCATTTGAAATCCCCATGATCCATGGTGAAACTAATGGTGGGAATGTCTGTGAGGTCAAGCAGCCCTGGCTGTGCTCCAATTAGCTGTACTTGTAATTGATGTTACAGGTTTGAAGTCTGTTGTGATTCATGGTCACTAGAGTTCACAATAGTGTTATGAGGAGGTGACTGAAAACCGAATAATTTAATAGAGTGGTAGAGGTGGGGAATTAAAAAAGTCAGGGGCCATAGCATCCAGAAACTCTAAATTACTTAGTATGCACAGACCCCCCATACTGACTACGATGGGGACACTGTGCTGAATTCTCCTCAGGACATTTGCAGCCAATTGCTAGGAAGATTTTTGGCAGGCTGTGTTTCATTTTGGCCTGTGACAATATCCCTTGCAGTTTTAACCAGCTTGCACAGAGTCCTCTGGATTCCTTGTATAGAGGGAGAGAGATATGTATCACAGGCATTTAGTGAGAAATAATTTAGTCAGAGACTAAAACACTGATGCTTCATTTTAGCTGCTGGATTACACAGGGTCTTAGTGATCTCTTTGGCTCTCAAGCTTTCAACCCCGTTGGATGCATCTGGTGTTTCCTAAGGTTCACTCACACTGGCACAGTCACTACAGAACTCAGCCAAAAATCTGCACTGTGCTCTCCATGAGGGGCATCTACAGCACTGAAGTACAGCCCAGACAGCGTAAGAGAGCCATGGCCCTTTTACCATTCCTTAGAAGTCTGAGGAAACCTTCTGAAGCAGCCCTGCAAATTCTGAATTGCTAGTACATGCTGAGAGAAGATGTGGGTGTGCATGTGAAGAGTGAGGTGGCTGTTATTCAGGGTTTTGTGATTATCCCAGAAACATGAGTCCTTGTACCCAATTTTTCACCCTCTTGTCAGCAGCAGGACAGGCAATCTCACTGCTGGGCACAGAACACTTCCCCTTTACTCTTTTTTCCTTGTTATATCTGAAGAGCCCTGCACAAAGGGCTCTTCTTGGGATGACAAAATCAATGCTGCTAATGCTTTTAAGGAGCTTTAAGGTGATCTGACTACCCCAATGAGCTACTTTAAAGGTAACTTGGTTATGTCTGCACAGTTTCAAGTAACTGCAGTGTAGGCATATCTTTTAGTATGCCCATTCTCCTTGGCTAAAGCCATATTGGAACATATTGCTTGCTATATTATAATACAATTACAATGCGCAGACCTATACTGGCACTAAAACAGCATAAAATAAGATTAAAATGCTTTTAGTTTTATGTCTGAATTACAGCATCGATCTGAAATCCTACTGTGGAGTTTATGTTACAGGCACAGGTACATAAGGACCAGTGAATATTCTTCTTTATGCCTTATGAATTCTCTCCTTCTGGCAGATCTCAGTAAATGGCTCTTAAATTGTGTGGTGATATTTGCTTTTGTATATGTAGCAGCAGTCTGTTCAATCATTTCCTGGAGAAAGCAGCATACAAAAGACAGCCTTTCCTAACCCCTGTCTGCTTCCTTCACTCCCAGGCCTCTGCTTCACCATCAGTTTTTCTCCCAGATGGAAAGAGATTCTTATATTTCTTGCTAACCATTACTAACTTTGCAGTTAAAAACTGTTGGCTTCCTGCAAAGCCCAGAGGATCCTAGTGTAAAGAAGAGTGGTAGCTTCAGGGTGATGAAATCCATTTCCATCATTTAGTACTGCCTCCTACTCATTCAATTTTGGTCTTTCTTGAAATGAGTTGAAAGAATAAAGTAGACCTCTCTGGATTGACAAAATTTCCCTGGCAAAGTAGCTAATCAGTAAGAAGTAGATCAAAAGACAGCTTTGATACTGAAGTGCAGACTAGAAAAAAGAAAAGGTCTTGAGGCTCTATGACTGCTGGTGTTGCAACGCCTAAAGGTAGGTGCCCAGCTCCAGGAGAAGAATTCACAGCACCACTCATCATACCCTCCTGTACTGAAATCTGGGACCTACAACAGGCACCAAACCAAGCCAAGAGGTCCTGTGGCTAGGAAACTGCCTTGAGAGGCTTTACCCTCATGGTTTGGGTGCCTTTGAGAGACTCAGATTCAGAATTACGTGTTTTTAGACAACTGCTTTCTTTTCAAGTGTGTGTGTCCAACCACCCCAGAGTCTGTCTGGGCAGGGCCTGTCCCACCAGTAAAGCCAGGAGCAGGGTATCTGTGAGGCATTGGGACAGCCCCAGATTGCAGTCACTTCCCTGGAAACAGAGATGGGCTCAGGTTGGGTCAGGATATAGACCCACAGGCAGTCCCAGTTTGGTGGGGCCCATGGCTAGGCATGGAGACGGATCCTGCCACAGCACTGCTGGGGCGGGGACCGACAGCCCTGTGGTGGTAAAGTGTTGTCCTGGACTGTGGGCATGGGGGATGGGTAACTCGGGAGGGGTGGGCAGGGAAAAGCAGGACTTCTTGAAACAAAATGTTGCAATCTTTAGCCTGTCCTTGAATTCACCTGATTCTGCAAGCAGATCTGATTTGAATGTTGTAAAAGTGACAGGAACTTGGAAACAGTGTAGGAAAAGAAAATATATCAACAAATTACCTAGTGGCAATCTTTTCTGGTTCATCTGAAATGCTCCTGCCCCTTTCCTTCAGATTAAGCCTTGAAGTTATTAGTATTGCTTAATGGCAGGAAGGGCTGATACCTGTGTTATTATAATTAACATATTTGATAACCATCCAACAGAGAAGTGGCACAGGGGTGTGATTTTTTTCAATAGCAGAACAAAAATCCTATCAAAGAAAGAAAACTTTAAAACCATTATAGCAAAGAGGGGTTTTGTAGTGTGTTTTGTATAGCCTCAGGAAATGCTAACATGTCCAGAGACAAAATAACAAAACCCCAGCAATTATCTCTTAAAGAATTTTAAGTGAAGTCCCTATGTTTTATGAGATGTGGTATATACAGAAACTGCAGGAGAGAGACAACAAAAAGGACTGGATAATTTTTATGAAACTAGCAGTAACAGTCTGGATCTCATTTTGAATCACAACCTTTGTGTCTTTTACTACAGCAGATCGATGAGACCATATACCCATACCATACACCAGAAGAAATATATTGAAGGCACATCAGTTTTGCAGATTTTATGACTTCAGCTGGCAAAAACGTCTGCATTTATACTTTAATTAGCAGGGCGAAATCACATCAAGTCCAGGGAGATGTGCCAATTTACACTAGCAGAGGAGTGAGTTCTTAATATTTTGGGATAATTGGATTTGAATGCAAATTTATAAATATTTTTAGGAGCCTGTATTCTAGTTACATTATTACACACTGTAAACTAAATAAACTAATAATGTAATTCAGAGCCTATTATGAGAGCTTGTATCCTGTTAACTGGGTCTGAAAATAAAAGGCAGCTATTATGCAAATATCACACCCCTTTGAATTAATTACGTATTTTCGATGATGAATCTGACCCATATTTTACGTAAGTCGTGCCACTTTTTTTGTTCCTATTAACAATCGGAAAGGTTTATATTATGAACGTGCTTGCCAACCACATGATTTATGCTAAAATATCGCATTATGTCTCCGTGCAGATGTGTCCAACTTTTGTACATGAAGGTGGAAAGGTAAAAAAAATTTCTAGATTCATACAGTTTTGTGCTTCACTTGAATGCAATGATGGTGCACCCTTAATACTGATTTGTTCAACACTGACCTTTTTAGTATGTAAATATATCATCTCCCCACACAGTGCAATCAACAGGGTATTGTGTGATTAATTCAGGAGAAATTACCTTGAAAACCTTAGGTAAATGCTTTTATGAAGAATTGTGCAGGTATAGCATGGTCAAACGTAATGTGTATGATGCATTCATAAAGGATGCAGTCTCAGTGCTGTAGTCTCTGACTACAGATCATGTCTATAGTCAAATGGTAATTCTTTGGTTTTGTGGTTATTCAGAGCATTTTTATTTGAAAAGAAAAGCAGTAAAGGCAGATGACTAGTAGTCCAAAACAGATGACAAATAAATGCCTCTATATTGTACAGATTTATGGACTGACTGTGTCAGAACTGACAAGGTGCAATCTTTCGAAAATCAAAACATTTCCATAATGAAAGACAGAAATAACACAAACATAGTAATCCTTTGTCATAATTTATTACCAAAAAATGTCTCCTAGCATGCAGATCCCTAGATTCCTGCAGCCATGAAGCCTTTATTTCTTCTGGTGAAGGCAGACATAAAACTTTTACAAATGTGGTTTGTCCATCAAGGAGACAGATTCAGCTTTGGCTGGATCATTATTGTGGATAGGACAGAAAAGTGTCACTTAAGTTTTGTAAGGGTCCAAATTTTCTTTCCCCTATGAATTCCTGCCTCTTTGACCATTTTGACAACAGCTGAAGTCAATGGGCTACACTGTTGGAGAACATCTCTGATATCCTCTGATACTCGTGAAGATAATAGTGTGTGCTGAAAACAGGTATTTTAGGGGAATAAAGAGAAACCATAACAGAAACCTACAAGTTCCCGATATTTGCTGATCACAAATATCGGTCCTGAAAAGAAAAAAAATATTGAATATCAAAAGGAGATCCCATTTATCAATAGCTGGAACTCCAAACCTTGTTGATAGCTGCTCCAGATGGCAACCGTTAATGCTGCTGGTGTCAATCAGTTCTCTTGTTGGAGCCCGTGTTTCTATCAGAAACATCACCTGAAGCTGACACAAAGATCAGTCCTCTGCTGACAAAGTGGTGCAGTTGCTAGACATACTGGATAAAATAATTGTATTCATTCTGCCTGGTGAAGTAAGGGAAAATCCCCGTGACACCGAGGAAATGCTAAATTCCCTGTCTGATGAGATATTATGGTGTTAGTCTCTGACCTTGCACAGAAAGGGTCTTGCAGTTCTGGCAGCCACAATACATTTGCTGCTAACACCTTATGCCTCTTGCCTTGTCAGGAACAAAAATAGAAAGTTTGAATTTCGTCATGCAGTACTGAAGAAAACAAAGAACTATTCATAAAAGTGCAGCCACAAATGGATTTCACTGCAAAACCTTTTAAAATATTTTATTTTATTTTGCTAATAATTTTATGGTGAGCCCTTCTCTGAAACTAGAAAGATGACATATAATATGCTGCCTTACATTTAATTATAACATTTTATAATACCACTTGTATGTATGAATAGCTTTGGACAAAATGTGGTTGAGTTATTCTTAATTTGGTCACTGGAGGACTGCCATATTTTTTCACTTACAACAATAGAAAGAGTGAAAAAAAATATTACAGAAGTGACTGGCCCAGAATCTCAGCTATTGCTAAACAGCTTGGGAATGACAGTGTGTACACATACATAGACTTTCATTCCTGTGGATGTCTGTGTCAGGATGGTCTACATATTTTCCAAACTCTATTTTTCTTATAGCAGTTACTAGATTTTCAAGTCCATCAAAATACTGGAAAAAAATGAAGTCAAGAAAACTGAGTTCAATTAAAACCAAAAAAAACAATAGCTTTTTTTTTTAAAGCATTAGCAGATGGGCTGTAAAATATCTATGCCTATCTAGGACAATGGGTACTTGTAATGAGCTCGCCTGAGTATTTTGTATAATTTACAAAAGAACACTGTACTAGGCTGAAAGCAGCAAACCCAAAAATATCCAGAAAAACAGCACTCTATGATATATAAGACAAATCCTTCTTTCTATAACAAAACTCATGGTGAAGTCAGAAAGAAATTATCCCACATTTATTGTACTCCTAAGAGGTATAGTACAGCAATATAATACAAGTTTCTAAATTATAGTTTTCTAAATTAGCTGTGTTGAAATGCAGTAAATTAGATGAATCCTTAATGATAAATCTTATCTCCTATAGCAGAATGATTCCATGCAGAACGAACAATCCCTTCCCTGGAGGGACCAGTTCTGTTTTTCAGTATTAAAAGACATCATGCACATTTGAGGACAGACCTTGGCAACTTTTGTAGTCACAAAGGACTGCATAACTTGGGGAGATAGTATGTTACAGTACGCTAATCTTGGCAATATAACTAATAAAGTACTTGTTTTCAGCATTTTCCAGCATTATTGTGCTCTGTGAGACCTGCAGATGTGTTCCTTTAATTTTTTCAGAAGTTCAGTTAATCCTGTGTCTAATCTCACATACACAGAAACAACAAAGTGGCTGAAAAAGAAACTGCATAATGCTGCAGTCTTTGCCAGAAATAAGCACCCTAATTCTCTCTGTTATACTGACTTGATGCCAGTGTTACTTCACTAATTGAATATAATTTCCTCTACCCCCAGGTATAACTGGTTTGGCAGAATACAGAAGCAGGTCCAAAGTGGGATGTTTGCAGGAACTTTGTGCATTTGCTGTACCACTCTTACAACTTAAGTGTGTGGTCTGCCTCAAACATGCCCCCCACAAGAACTAGATAACCTGGAAATGGCTCAACTGAGCAGCAAAGAACACTTTTACTGTTGCACGCAGGTAATACTGTCATCTCAAGTAATTACAAGAAAATTAATATAACTGACTAAACTAGTGTTTCTTTTACCAGGAGTTCTACTTCAAATTACTTATTCATGAGAATGCTTTTCTTAATGAACAAAATTGACATTACACTGAGACATTACCTGGAAGAATGTGTTGAGTTTACTAGGCAAAAGAGAGTTTAAGTGCAACAGTAATCCCAGGACAGAGAATGATACAGGCTGATGTTCTGGTTAGCAGCCTTCTCTGCAAAATTTCACTTCATTGAATCTTCTCGTAGTTAGAGTCTGGGCACTGCAATGAAAACTGAAAACAGCCTGTAGCCCTTTTCCCTCCTGTTTTGGAAAAATATTTGGTGAATCATTGAACAAAATATTTCATTCCTTTACCTTAGAGAAGCTGAATGTTTTTAAGAAGCCAAGGCTGGGATATATTGCATGTCTAAGCATCTTTATGCTACCTTGTTGGTTTTATGGGTTTAATTATGGGTTTAATGTCATTTCAAAATTGCCAGAAAGAAAATAAGCACTCATATGGGAGAGTAATCTTAAAAAAAACCCCACCAAAACAAAACAACTACAAAAAACCCAAACCAACCAACCTAAAAAACAAAACCAAACTGAAACGAACAAAAAATCCCCAAACCAAAACAAAAAAATAGATCTCCTCAGATGTATATTAGATGTCCTACAGCTGTCCAACGTCATTGAGGGAAAAATTTTTCTTGGAACAAGTCACAGTAAGTTCTGCCCTTACTTAACCTTCCTACTGACACACTGCTAGGCTGCCAGCAATATGACCTGTATCCCTTTGTCTCGTACTCAGCAGGCAACATTTATTTTACCTTATTAAGGTGGCAAGTGCAAGGTACTAACCGCTTTGTCTTGTGCTGTTTTTCACTACAATCAACTCTTAAATTCCTCTCACCTTTTGAAATTCAACAATTAGGAAGAAATAAATATTTCTAACGAAATTTTTTTAATGACTGCAAACTTTTCCCAAATTTTGAGGCAAAAGGAAAAAATTGAATGTGATCTCACTGTTACTTTATTATGCATAGACACAATAAGAAAATTATTGTAATCTTCGCACACATAGCTTCTGATCATTGAATAAACAGAATGTTGTCCATGGCAAGATAAGTAAATTCAAATGTTAATATTCACTACTGAATAGAACTAAGAAGTAGAAGACTGCTAATGGCTTTTGAGAAAACATGTGAACAGTCAGGGTTTAAAGACAAAGGAAGAACAGTCTCAGGTCCTGGGAAAAACAACTCATTAATCAGTAATGTGGGAGGTATAAATGAAGAAGCATTGGACTGACTCAGATGTTAATATGTGCACCCTGTTTAATAGACCAACACAAATAAAAATGTATCAAAATTGCTGTATTCAGGTGTGCCTGTCAGCACTGCAATATCTTTTTAACTGATGACCCCATGAATTGCTATGCCAGATCACAACAAATGTTCATCCAAATCCATCCTTGACTTCTGGCAGTGAATATCCCCTCTCTGGCTGGCCAAAATCCTTCTCCTAACCCTTCTGGATTTTGGCCTGAAAGGTATGTTGATTTTTAATTTAAAGCACCGGTTTTGGTGGAACCAGAATTTTCTTGAATATGAGCAGTACGGAGAGGAAACATCAGGCATGCATAGAAAAAGGGGAATCCCTTTAAAGAACAAATTTGAGGTAGTTATTAATTTAAAAAAAGATTGAAAATGTGATTAAATGCACAGTTTTAGGTCAATATGGTGACATATATGTCATGTGACATCTGTGAATGAATCAGACATGTCATGCACTGAAATGTGGAGCTAACAAACCATCTTGCACACACAGCTTTTGATTGTATTGCAAACTACCCCAAACAGACCTCTTGTTTAACACCAAATAAAGTATTGCCTTGGAAGCTGTGTTCTCTTTTGTCTTTTCTCCTTTGGACTTGTGTATGCTTGGTCCACTTTTAAGATCACCCTGAGCCTTGTTTTGTGCCATAATAAAAAACAGTGTTCTGGGTTTCTGAAGTCGGATGACACAGATTTTGCAAACTTTCCTTCCAGTGTAAGAGGTGTCTTTGTTTTCAAAATATGGGTTATTTTCACAGCTATGTGAACAGAGATCTTAAGAGAAACTTATATCCCATTTCTGACTTTGCTGTACCTGCTGCTATCTGTTTTGAGCTGCTGTGTTGGCATACAGGCTAATATTAAAAAAAAAAAATTAAAAAATTGAGTGTTTTCTGTTCAGTGGAAAGAGGTAACTTCATTTGAATTTTACATCACCAGAGAAGCTAGCAAAGTTGATGGTGCTACAGTGCCTCACAGCTTAAAAACAGTAACAAAAATAGCTGCATTTGTGTTAACACCTCATGATGAATAAACTCATATTTTCACCAGTTTTGCAGTAGGCCTAATGACTAGTGGTCTTGCCTGGAAGTCAAGAGCTCTGGATTTCATTATGTCTTATTCTTCATCTTTGGGATTCTCTTGGGTAAGTCACTTTTTCTGTGTGCTTCAGTTTCCCATCCATTAAACGACCTTTGTGAAATGCTGTAAAGTCAGTGGTTTCCCAGTGCAATGCAGTGCTGTGTGTTATTAGTGCAGCAAATTAGTGTTCTTGAACATCAATTGCTAGATTCCTGTAAATGGATAAGAGGGATGAAAACACTGACAGCTGGTGAATACCATACACAACTCTTCACATACAGCTGGGGTATTCTATTAAAGCCAGTCATTAGAAGTCTATACCAACTCTTTATTTCTGATGTCTGCTCTGATCAACACCTACAAATAAAGACTTGCAGCCCCAACAGTTTAATCTGGAAAAAAAAAAAAAAGGAATAATTTGCTCACAGAGTTTCTATTGAAGTAAATGTCAGACAAGTCAACATGTCAGACATGTCTCTCATGTTTGACACTGTCAGTTGCACTGGGGCAGACCAGCTCATTTATATTTGAGAAATGAAAATTTGACTGTGGAGGACTTGCAGTATTTGCTGCAGCTGGCAGACAACAATGATAAAGCTTCTACTGAAATAAGCTTTGTTGTGTTGATGAATTTTAAAACCATAATATTTGTGCTGGGTAATATTAGGAGAAAGGGTAGTTAGAGGTATGGTATCAGGTTAGGGTGTTGGAGAGCTTGGGGCAGTTTTGAATTTTTCAGTACTTTGCCCATGACTTTGGTTGTACCACCTCATGTCTTATGCCTCAAGTTATTAAACAGGACCTGTAATCCTGATTTGCTTGTAATGTGAGATCTAGAGTGTAAAAGCAAAAGAAGACAAGATCTGCATATTGTTGTTATTATATAAACACTGAGATAATAATAATAATAATAGTACATTCCTTCTCCTGTACTATCAAAAAGAAAGACTTAGATTTGAAATAAGACCAAAAAAAACCCAAAAAACCAACCAACCAAACAAAAACAAACTAAATAACCCTGTTCATTTTGAAAACAGACACCTCTGTTTCCTCTGATTTGTGAAAACAGAAATCTGAGCTACCCTTGAGACTGCATGCACAGCCTTAAAACATGGTTGGTCCACACTTAAAAAGTTAAAACCTCACAAATATTGGAAAGAAATTGGTAGAATAGTCTGGTAGACATATCTGCAATGAAGGTCAAATACCTTTTTCTTCTGCATCAGTAAATGAACCTGCCTCCACACACAGGCTGATGGGTAAGTTGCTGTACTCATTTCAAAAAGGGATACATTTCTACCTGCAATCAGGACAACATTTTGGTTTCCTTGAAGAAATTAACTCTGAGGAGATTATAAACACGGCAAGGGAGGATATAGATTGATCTTGTTCCCAAATGAAGAAGCACTAAGGAAGCAAGAGTAATTTTTGGAGGATATAGTGAAAGTTTATTATATAGAATATTATCTAATAAGCAAGTTTTGAATCATTGTCAATACTGCCTATGGAATCTTTGGAATCTCTCTAGAATTATGACAGAGAGTTGGTAACTTATATCTGATTGCTTAGTTTTCTCATTTAAATCTGCTTATTTTGATAGAAATTAAAGCTATGACAGAAACAAAATTGTCATTCAGCTTGACAGTAAGTAAAGGTATCTGCAACCCATAAAGGTAGAAGTTCCATATTGGCATCTGTCTTGTTTTTGGTCTCACAACTCTGCTGTTGAGAGCAGCATGTAGTACATGCTGATCTCTGACACAAAAATTGCTCCATTCCCTGGAAGAAAAGTTTGTGCTGTTATGGTGCCAATTTTTAAGATAATGCAGGCTACTGGTGTCAGAAGGGGCATAAAATGAACAACTAACATAGATTCCTCAGGAAACCCCTAGGAAATGTATGCAGCTTTAGGGTCTTGTTATCTCTGCTGCCGCAGAGGTATTATCTGTGACATTTTCAGCTATAACTGTGCACCTCTGCAGATGCATCACAGTGTTCACTCATACAAGCTCTTGTTACCAGGCTGCAGCAAGGTGAAAGGTGTCAACTTTTCTGTTTCCTAATTATGTAGATCTTCTAAAAAAATGAAACATCCCATGGAGTCGAGTAAAATTGAAGTGGTAGTCAAAATTTTGAAGAGTATGATTTTTCTGCTTTATACTCCACTTCCAATCATCATCCCTTTTCAGTCCATAATGGCCTTGCCCTCTGAGATTGGGCACAATATGTATGATTGTAAAAGCTCTGGATTGCTATTGATGCATTTTATTTTAACATTTATAAACCTCCTGGCATCATCGTCACAGTGCTTAGTATGAAGGCTGGAATAAAGTCCATGTGCTTATTTCTTTTCAAAAGAACCTTATGTATTCAATGCATCTGGAAAACAAAGCATGTCTCATTTATCAGTGGGGCTTATGTATTCCATGTGTCTGAATGAGAAGGCACTGCACAAAAAATTGTGTGTTAATAGGAAGTATTTCAAATAAAATTGGTTGAATAGTCTATTCTGAAACTTGTAGTCTTAGGCTATCAAAGCTGCCAGATATTGCAATCTTTGAGCAGCTGTCTCCATTACAAGATTTGTCCCTAATGCTCATATTTCCCTCTGAAATGCCTGCAGCAGTGATGACCAAGTGACTGAATAGTGCCCAATTTAGTCACATCATCTGTCTTGTCAACTGTCTTCAGTATTTCTTCCTACACCAGCTATTGTCTTCTCCATGACAGCTTGTCTCCATACAGGTTTTCCTCTTTCATTAAATATCCTTCTGCTTTTTCCTCTCATTTTTTTCTAATCCAGTGAATTTGAGAACAAACTTACAAGTTAGTGTGAAGATGTGTGTGTCAGCTCAAGCTTAAGAATAGGAGCAGCTGGAAGAAACTAGAGAGTCTTACAGTGCTGAGAATACTTGCAAGATACAGGTTGCCTTCCTGGGCACAAGCTGTTTGGTGTCAGTGGATGCATGCACTCTACAGAGGCATAAGTCACAAGCACTCTCTTGTGGATTAAAGTTATGTGATCTAGGACCATTTTTAGTTGAGGTGAACTTTGCAGTACCAGTCTTTTTCAAAACGTTAGATGTTATTGCAGTTTTTGAGTAGTGTGATTTAAAACTCTTTTTCTGAGTCTACAACCTCCTCGTGAGGGGAAGGGGGGGGCAGATGCTGATCTATTCTCTGTGGTAACCAGGGACAGGACCAGAAAGAATGACCTGAAGTTGTGTCAGGGGAGATTTATTTTGGATATTAGGAAGCAGATCTTCAGCCAGAGGGTGGCTGGCTGCTGGAACAGGCTTCTCAGAGAAGTGTTCATAGTACCAAGCCTGACAGAGTTCAAGAAGCATTTGGAACACGTCAGTAACATGGTGTGACTCTTGGGGATGGTCCTGTGCAGGGCCAGGAGCTGGGCTCAATGATCCACATGAGTCCCTTTCAACTTGGCATATTCTGTGATTCTGTGAACCCCAGTAAGCTCAGAGCACTGGGAGAATAGCACAGGATGTTTTGTGCCTTGACATGCCATGCTGTTCATACTTGTACCTCCTTTAGTTATTTTGTGGTAACAGTCTGTGAAACCTGCTGTCCAGAGCTATTTTGAAGATGGTTGAGTTATTATTTCACATTTTGAATGGAAGGATGGAGGTTGCTTTTGGGTCTTGAAGTTCATTATCACATTTCAACAACCCTGCTGGTGGTTATTAATATAACTAGATTATTTAAAAGTTTTACATATTTAGGAAAGCTTTTTCTAATAAATTCAGATGCAGTATTAGAAGTCTGTTGAAAATTAATTCCATCCAGAAATAAAGGAAGCGGGTGAAAGATACACAGTAGGCAGCTGCACAAGGAAAAGAGCAAAATTAGATTCACACTAATCTAAAGCATTCAGGTCTAGCTTTTCAGGTGATTGATTTACAGCCCCACATAGAAGTTTTCTTATTCTTTTTTTTTCCCAAGAACAATAGATATCCAAAACAAGAGATATATAATACCTTGGTAGGTCATCCAGAAGGAGGCTTGCCTATGTACAAGATTGCTTAACTGCTCCTTTACAAAAATGAACCACTTGAGCAATAGCCTGTCAAGAAAGAACACTTTTTTTTTGTTTTACTAGAATCAGATCATCTAGGAAAACAGTGTCCCAAAAGTTCTAGAAAGACAAACAACTGTCAAATACAAAGAAATTGACCAGATGTAGAAAGAAGGAGCAATAATTTAAGAGAAAAATAGTGCTTTTTAGACAGGGAAATTTGGAGGGGTTTTTTTTTAATGGAATTTGAGTAGAAAAGAAATATGTAAGAGAGAGTTTGAAGAAAAATAAGTATTTCTATAGTTATACTTAGAGATTAATATCACAATATATCAGCATGCCACTGTCATTAAAGTAGCATTCCAGATCTTTTCCTGGCTCAGATCCCAGCAATTAAAGTGATACTAGAATGAAACAGGCAGACAATGTGCCAAAATTATCATTGGTTTTAAAATGGGAAAAATTGTATCCTTTGGTAAATTACAGTGATTGTAATCTTGTGAAGAGATAGAAATCAGTCAGCCTTGTGACACAGCTGAGATCATCCAAACTCTAAGAAAATACTTAAAGGCAAAATAAAGGGCAACTTCTAGTTCTTCAGATCTAAGCAAAGCCCCGGTGTCCTGGGTATTTGGATTACAGAGGAGGAAAACTTTCTAACTATGAAGTATACCAGTTTGTTGGACAAGAAATTTGGGCAGAATTTCACATACTTTTAGACTCATCTTGGATGCTCTCACCCCTCTGAAAAATAGAGAAGAAATAAGACATGAACCAAGTAAGCAGTATAAGCATTTCAAGTGAGAACATGCTGACATTTTTCCCAAGCCCATATAGGATGCAATATAATATACACTCATGATTTATACGCTCCTGAATTATACATGGTGTAATAAAAACCTAATTTATGTGAAGCACAACAACGCCCCCCAAACACACTGTACCCCCCTTACCCCTCAAAATTAAAGAGCTCTTCAGTTTTAATAAGCCATAAAGACCCATTTAGCAGCAAAAAAAAGTCAGACAAAATCTTCCTGGGGTATAGCACAACTGTTTAGTTGCTGGTTTAGTTGGGTCAGATAAGGGACACCAAGCAAGCAGAATCAAGCTGTTGTTCTCATCACAATGTCTTTTTTCTCATGAGAGAATATCTTTTGAGATAAGTATCTGACAGGTAAAATTACTTAGTATAGCACCATAAATCTTCCCTGTGTTTTTTCTTCTATAACCCTCAATTATGAAGTGATGAATGCTTGCATAAGACACAGTACAGTCATTTCATTTTGTAGGACTAAATTTAAGTCTCTTGCCTTGTAATATTTCACTAAGTCTGACACTTTCTTTTCAACAAGTAGTTTAATAATCATACAATAAAACAATTATATATATATATTAATATATTACTTTTCTGTGGAAATTATAAGTGGCTATAGCATCTCTTTATTGACAGTTATAAAATAACACTGGCCTCATGCTGATTGATTCATTTCAGAATAAATCAGATTTATCTCATTTAGATTAGATGAAAAAGGAACTGATGTTGGTTCAGTTCATTCCAGAAAATCAAATTCATTACATGTAAAATATGTATCTACTTTAAAAAGTGTTTTTATTGTTATTTATAGAGATATATAATATCAGAGTGATTAAATTAATAGTTTCAAGGCAGTGATGAGAAAATTGCTGGTTTCATTATACTGCTTAAGTACTAATACATTTATGAGACTATTGCAGCTCTTCTCAAAAATCTTACCCAAATGCATGAAATGTTAGCATTCTGTGAATCTGATGATTTCTTACAAGAAAAACCATATATAAACTAAAGAACTTCTACCCCCCTGAGTGTTCTGGCCCTCTGTAGAGACAAGAAGTTCCTCAGAGAGCCACCAGTGGGAGGAAAAAAATAATTTCAGAAAGTTCATCCTGGTTACAGAAGAAATCTGCAGTCTTGCTTAAAATTACATGATGCCTTGTGCACACAGAGTTTACCCTAAAATTCATATCCCTTTCCCTAGCGACAATTGACCCGAACAATGCGGCAAGGATGTTGATATCTTTAATCTTGTCATCCAAACATGATAGATATTTTTCTGATAACTTTCAACCTGGGAAATCTTAACTTCTTGGACTCTCCAAACTATTAAAATGGTCTGATATAAGCAAGACGCCACAAAAAAAAAGTTATTTGCATGAAAATTGCTCATGGGGTTGCAACATTTTTAACTATTTTCACTCATTGAGAGTTTTTTATGGCTCTTGAGATGACCATTTGTATGTACACACAGCCCTGTTTTGCTTAATTGTCACTTGCTCTGCCCTCAGATTATGGAAATTAAATGGCAGTACTTCATCTGTTGTCAACTGTTATTTGTGGATCTTTGGGTGCACCACTATAATAAGAGTGTACAACTATCTCACTTAGTGCAGATTAAAATATTGTAACATTATATCAATGTCTCTAAAAATTATAACATGAGGAAATTTTTTTGTGTTTTAGTCTTTAGTATTTTGCCTGTGTAATACAGTCGTGCCTTTCACTATTTGTACAGTCATAGGCATGGGTGTTGTCCTTTTATAATTAGCATAAATTAGATTGTGGATGTTCCAAAAAGCAGGACATTATCTAAAGAGTTTCTCAATAGCTACAGATGAGAAACTATAGCTGCAGATGATTTCACTACCCCAGTTTCTCAGTGAAGCCTTGTTGCAAAAATCTCACTGTAGATATTACATCTGAATGAGTTCTACCTTGTGATCACTTCATCTGTTTCTGCTGAGAGAACAGACTTCGGGAAAACCATGCCCTGTGATGGGATCTCATCCAGGGAACAGTCATACAGAACCCAGCAATAAGTTTTTACTCAGTGTTGACAGGTTCTTGAAAACCCATAGGAAAGGAAAGGGATATCATGTAGCCCCTGGATAGAAATCACCACAGAAAAATGAAAAACTGCCTGAAAATCTGTTGCATAGAAATTACTTGTTATTATGCACTGTAAGTAGGTGCTATGTGTAACAGTTATGTAAATGTGTCTAAGAGCAATAGGACAGTCATGCAATGTTTCCAAAGGTTTATAGGGGAATTCCAAGCAGGAAAAAGAAAAATCAAATGTCTGTCATCTGCAGATCTGAAATTCATGTAAGCCAAAACACCAGGCTTCAAAAAAATTAAATAATTACCTGTTCCTCAACTAAGAGGTGAAAAGACTTATAAAATTACCATTTTAAACTTAGGACGGCCTTACTGATAGCTTAGAAGTTCTACCTTCAAAAGATATGTTTGAGAAATGTTCTCCACATTCTTTTCCTTAAGTACTAACCATAACCTGTGTATAAAAGTGCACGAGTCTGATTATCTGCATTTATATGTGTATTTAGTGCAATTATTATCTCCATTATGTCAATTTGCAATGAACAGAAGAGTAATCATTTCTATATGTTGATAATTCTGCATTCAAACAGAGATTTATATGTATAGTTTGTCTTATGTCTAGAAACCAAGCCAGTGTAGTTAAACAATTTTAATAGACCTTATGCTATTAATAGTTTCTCTGATTATTTTGCTCTTGCAAAATATTGCTTTGCATATAATTTTGTTTGAGTCAAGATGCTCTGTAGAGAATGCTAGGAAGATCTTTATCTGATATAAATCACTGTAACTCTACTAATTTCTTTCATATGCATGTTTTCTTGAGCTGAAGTGTTGGACGAATTTTTCTCCTGCACCTGTTGTACAGAGCTGCAGAGCTATGCTGTTATTTTTGTCTGAATAGTCTGTGCTGAAGCTTGCTAGTTTATCTCAAGGTAAATCAAGTATCCTCTAGTAGTAAAGGACAGTCACCCTTTTATTATTTCCATAGGAACTGAAGTCATCAGGTTTTACTTCAGCCAGAATAATAACATGAATGAAAACATGTAACTAAAAACCTGTGCGACTTGGCACATTTAATTTATATTTCAAGGAAAATGTAGTGTTGCTTTTGATAGTGCAATTATTTAAGCATGTGCTTAACTTAGAAATTAATCAGACTTGAGAATGTGGCAGAGTTTACATGAGTGTTTAAGTGCCTTGATACATCATCCTCACCTCACAGTTTGTCAAATGCTGTGATAAATTTAGCTTTATTATTTTTCAGAAATCACATAAAACTAAGGTTTGGATTTATATTACTGTATTTATTAATCATGTATTGATTGAATTCTTTATATAGCATTATGCTTTCTAGGTCTGAATTGCCTACTTTGGATATATATTTCTTGCAACACTTTTGACAGCTCTTTGATTACTGGAAAAAATTTACAGTAGAATAAGGAAGAGCTGAAGACTAAATATTTTACATTTGAATGTTCTGGATTTGATATATATATGTATACACCTTTGTCTCCCTTTCTGTCTCCTCAGCTGTTGTGGTGCTCATGCTAATCATTGCTACACCAAGGTAAAGATTGAGTTTAGACTCAAGCAAGATGATGTAAACTCAATCTGTAATCAAATCCATGCTACCCACTGCTGTTTCATTATTAAGTGTTATTTCCACCTTTATTTTCATGCACAATGTAGGTAGAAGACATAAAAATTTTATTCATTTTAGTAAAAGATTAGAGTTTAGTCAGAGTTTAAAATTCTCTGCACAAAAGACTACTTGGAATTACTGAGCTTCGGCAGAAATTGAGGGTCTTGATAAGCTTTCACCAAATAAATGCTTGAACAAGTCACTTAGGTTTCTATTATTAAAAGTTCTAAAGGCAAAAGCCTCTAGGTGTCTAATTCCATGGTACTGCAAAGAAATGTTTTAGCAATACTAAATACATCTTTGGACACCCTAAATAAAAAAAGTATCCCTTTAAAAACAGAACTTGTTCTGCATGTGGGCATTTATAAGATGCATGGAAACAGGGTCAGCAGCAGGAGACCCAAGTTAGTATCTCTGTAAGGTTTAAGGTGGTCTTGCACACCAGCTTAGACTGGTGTATCCCCAGAGTGTATCACAATGCAGTAAGTACATGTTTTTGAGACAGATTACTGGTTGTCAGAGAGTCCTTCTCTTACATGGAGTTGTTGTGAGAGTTAGACACTTCCAGAAAACAGAAAAAACATTTTAAAAATAGCCTTTCAGAATGCTTGGTTTCCACTATATCTTGATTAAACCAGTTCCAGTTAGGGCCTCAGTTACTTTTGAAATTGTGATTATGAAGAATATTTTTTTTCAATGTGCAGACAAGAGAGCGACTCCCAGTCTATGCACATTAATCTCTATCATTGCAAGAATCAGCTGAGGAATTATTTTCAAATGTTTTGTAATATTTAAAGTAACTTACATTGAAAAATGTGGTGTTTTTCTTCCTTCATATAAAGAGCAATGTGTTTTGCCTTTGCAACTTCTATCATGATTGCCCTAGATTTCTGATATAGAAGTGAAAGGAATGATTCATGTTCTCTGCCTTTAATTTAAGTAACATGATATTTGGCCTTAATTATTCTCTTAAATATGTTTAAAAAGATTATGTTTAGAGTTTGATAAAATTTCATATTATGATAGGCTGAAGCAGTAAAACAAAGCCAGAATTACGTAGAGCATGACCTTTCCTTGTATGATGTCTCCTTGTATAAAAATAAGTCTCATCAGACTGTGATTTAGATGCCAAGGCAAAGGATGGTAGCTGTAATTAGGGGCTTAAAATGGCAAGATGAAATATCCTTATGTTAACTTTAAAATGAAGCACTAAAAAATCATTCAAATATTTGATATTTTTTCCACTTTATTTATACAGTATCCACTAACTTATTTCTTCTTATTTGGCACTTCTGTGGCACCTTATGTTATGGAAATATCCTCATTACTAATGTTCTCAGTGGAATAATTGGGGCATTATAATTTTATATTATCTTCTCTAGAACCAGGCAAATGGCTGCTGTGCATTTCAAATATACAGGGGAAAACACACACAAAAAAAGCACAGTGTGATTTATTTATATGATAAATTTGAAAATCTGGGAGAAATACATCATCTTATTTGCTGCAAGAGGAATTTGGGGGAAAGTAGAGCAGAGGAAAATTTTTCATTAATCCTATCTTGGTACAGACTGTTTTAATTTCATACCATTTTCATGTCATCGTACACTTTATACTGCATTGGTATCTTGGGTATTTTTTTGGTAGCTGCTCAATTATTGTGTGGTTTGTAATGAAAATGCTGACACAGCTTTAACAATTCAAACTCAATTAAATTCAAAAGTATGAATAGCATTATTCTAACAGTATGGTTAGTCATTTCAGGAACAAGTTTAGACATTTGCCTTGGAGTAAAGCATGACTAATACCCCTAAGCTAACAGGAGAAACAAAATAGAGGCAAAAATCTTTGACTGTGACTGAGGAGAGCAAAAATCCTGTATTCTTAGTAACAGCCCTCTGAAAAGATACTGCAAATACAGTTTAAGATATAAAAAGTTCTGTAACAAGTACAGGGGTTTGGGGATAAATGGTGAAATAAAAAGCAGAAAGAGAAAAGTCTGCTACAGAACTAAAAACTTTTCAAAGAAGGGATAAAAAAATCTCTTTACACCTCCTAAAAAGAAGGTGGGTGCATTTTCAAAGCAATGCACTGGGACTTAACCAAGCAATTCTTACTGACTTTAAAGAGACATTACACAGCTACATTCCGGAGCACAACTTTGAAAATCTGCCGCATAATGTGATGTAGTAATTATGAAAACTTGTAACAAAGAATATGATTTTTTTATTTTTCCCTCACATAAGCCAGTGAGAGAGTTTAGTCATCATATATTTTTCACATGGAAGTATTTAAAGTAATTATATTCTGTAACCAAGCCCACCCAGAAAATGACACACTCAGTTTTCAATCTTTCTCTGCCTGTTTGTTTCAGTTGGTCTGGAATCTCGATCTCTTCCTTCTTAACTTCCAGGTTGCCTTCTGAGAAATACAGCACATCTACAGAGAGGATGGGAAGAAGAGCATTCTTCTCAGTGTAGCGTATCCATAGATCCATAGATACTTCATCTGATTTCTCCACTTGTCTCCTACCTAACCACATAATTGACATATAGAGGTCAGGGCAAAATGATAGACATCCTGACTTCTCCCTTCCTTGCCTCTTCCTTCTCTTTCCAATCCCTTGTCTTTCAACATTGCTTTAAAATCACATGTTTTCCCCATTGCTTGCTATCCGGAGTGAGTACCAGGAAAGTAAAATGGAATTTTACATTATATACAAAATTGTCTCACCTATGCACTGGCTGTTAACGGAAGAGGAAAAGCCTTTTAAAGAGAAATCTCCATCAGGAGGTTGAGACCAAAAAGAACTCAATAATACATCTCTGCTTCCTTTTGAAAAATACACAATAAGTTTAGAAGCAATCAAGTACTGCCAATGGAAAGTCTCCCATTATTTTAAGTCTCCTGTTGAAAAATAATTTTCTTATGCAAAATTATTCTGCTTCTTTTTTCGAGACTGTCACTCTCATGATTATAATTCCCCAAGTCAATGTCTGTTATTTATATCCACACTTTACTCCTGCTGAAAACGCAGAAGCTTAGACATCTATTCAGTGTTTTCTGGAGACAGAAAATGAACTGGAAGAACATCAGGCATTTTAGTCAAGGATTTATTTAAAGAAAATTAATTTTTGGTGGGTGCTGTATATCATTTTCCTAGTAAGAAGGTAAGTTTTCTGATCAAGAGCAAAGGCAACAGAATTTTGTGATTGTAATTTCTATTTCAGTTTTAATGAGTACATATACACACACACACACACACACACAAATACATATTAATTTTGAGGATATTTTTCTTGAGACTTTGCTGGGATAGACTTTTCCTTTCACTGTTGGACAGCCAGATTATGACAGACAGGCATGAGTAATTCAACCCATCTAGCCTTGTTGAGCAAGTGGAGCTTTGGTCTAACTAATCATCCTGCTATAAGGAAACCAAAAATCATGCCCAAGTGGGTTCAAGTCAAGCATGTTGTGCCTCATATCTATTCTCCTTATTCTTTCATCTTCCTTCTTGCTTTCCTCTTTCTTTTGGCACCGGAGGTGGAAATACAGATAATCACAGGATGAAGTTGCACAACATCTGTCTGTATTTCATGGCATGAAACTTTCCCTGTTGTCCATCTGCCCCCAGAATATGTTCTTGTTCACATGGCTGAGGGCTTCTGTAAAATGTTAGCTGGTGAATCCAAACTATATTTAGTATCTGATCTTGCATTCTGCCCTGCTGCTAGTTGCTATGACTTCAATAAATTGTAGTTTTAGAAAAAAACAACCAATCAAACCCAAACAGAAAAATTTGAAGATAAAAGAAAAAGGACAAATAATAATTCAGTCATTAAAAGTTTTCACAGACAAATATATTCCTCTTAAGCTTTTATGTAACTTCAATAATGCAAAGGTCAAGAACAAATTCATTTTAGGCAAATGTGACAGTAATTTAGAGTAACCTTTATTATTGTGCAGCAAAGTAGAAAAATTATCTGCTGTCTTTATTGACCCTAATTCTAGTTTAGATCAGACAGGTGTGCAGTGCTAAATTTCCTAATGCAGCTGAAATCTAAATACTTAGGTCCCCCTTTTTTTTTTTTTTGCTACAATAAAGACCTTGAAACTAACACAGTGTGGCTGGAAACTTTTCCTTTTTACTTTCTGCTCCAGACATATTTTGTTGTACCTGTGCAACAAGGCATGCATGACAAGGTTTGCATGGCAAGGTTTTGGTAGTGGGGGAACTACAGGGCTGGCTTCTGTGAAAAGATGCCAGAAGCTTTTCCTATGTCCAACAGAGCCAATGCGAGCTGGCTCCAAGATCATCAGTGATGGTGATAGTGCCCTGGGATAACAGATATAAAAGAGTGGGGGAAAAAGTTGTGCAAAGGAAGAGAGAAGAGTGAGTATATGTGAGAGAAACAACTCTGCAGACAGCAAGGTCAGCAAAGAAGGAGAGGGAAGAGGTGCTCCAGGCACCGGAGAAGAGGTTCCCATGCAGCCCATGATGAAGACCATGGTAAGGTTGCTGTGCCCCTGCAGCCCATGGAAGCCCACTGTGGAGCACAGATCCACCAGCAGGCCATGGAGGACCCTATGCTGGAGCAGGTGGATGCCTGAAAAAAGGCTGTGACTCCATGGGAAGCCAATGCTGAACCAGGTTCCCAGCAGTATCTGTGGCCCTGTGGAGAGAGAAACCCACACTGGAGCAGGTTTGCTGACAGGACTTGTGACCCCACGGAGAACCCACACTGAACCCATATGTTCCTGAAGGACTGCATCCTGTGGGAACAACCCAGGCTGGAGCAGTTCACGAAGAGCTGTAGCCCATGGGAAGAACTAACACTGGAGAAGTTCATGGTGGACAGTCCCCTGTGGGAGAAACACCATGATGAGCAGGACAAGAGTGTGAGGAATCCTCCCCCTGAGGAGGAAGGAACAGCAGAGACAATGGTGATGAACTGACCACAGCTCCCATTCCCCAATCCTCTGCACTGCTGGGATGGGGGTGGGGAGTTAGAGTATTTGTGAATGAAATTAAGTCCAGGAAGAAGGGATACAGTAAAGTAGACTCAATACAGTAAAGATCAATGTGCAGTATATGCTTAAGGAAATTAAACAAAAAAATATAAAAATATGGCATTTTATAGCCATATTAGCTGTGGCTATAATGCTGAGCTGTTACAGTTAAGGCTGGATTACAGTCTCTAATGCAATTCTCTACCACTGCTCCCTCCATTTCTGAATATTTCATCTTTTTGTTGGCAATGTTCTGTGGCTGATTCTTACTCAAGGGCAAATAAAAAACCCAACAAACTGAAAAAAACCCAAACCCTACTAAAATAGTTATTTTTTCCTGAATATAAAGGGATAGCTAAATCAAAACTTTTCCCATCATAAGAAGCAAAGAAACAGTGTTTCTTTTCTGAGCAGTCTTATAGACAAAATAACCATGTGCTGTAAGACTCAATACAGCACAAGAAGTCTAGAAGTCCTTTCACTTGTACTGAAGAAAATTAATCTGCCACAGTCATGATTCTACTTTTACCTGTCTTAAGTGCAGTCAGAACAGATCCAGCAGCAGAAAGCTCACAAATACTTTTCTTGACCTTAGTCTGTTCTAGGATTAGAACACAAAGTCTTTATACAGGTAAGCCCTTGTTCTCAGAAATAACTTTTAAGCCCAATAAGTCTGCTACATGTGATTAAGGCTTATCGAAACAAATGAGGATTGAGCATTTTTTTCCTGTAATTGCTATCAATACTTTAATCCTTTTTTACTTAATACTCACAACGCCATTTCCAGAAGTTCTTTCATTTACGTGAGCTATTCTGAATTTTAAATTACTTATGCAAGAGGCCACAGGATATTTGGAAGAGATGCTGGTTTTGCTGCATTCAGTGGCAAACTACTGATAACCTTCAAAGAAACTAGAATTAAAAAACACAGATCTTTGTTGACACAAAACTATTTTACTGAATAAACCTTGTAGCCTCCATGAAAAACTCTTCTGATAGGTGCATTTGGTTCATCCTCTCTGAAAGAAGAATATACCCTTCTACCAAGTTCACTGATCTTCAGAAATAAATATGTCTTGCAGCTTTAATGCACTGGTATTAGGTTCATTTTACAGACTGTAAAACTTGAGGCATGCTTTATCCTTATTTGCTTCCTTCTCAATGTGAAGTCCAAGTTCTCCACCTGAAAATTGTTGCTGTTGCTGTTTTGGTGAGGGGGTTGTGTGGGTTTCCTTTGCTAGTTATCTGTCTTCAAGACCACAGTCTGATTTGCATTTTACTACTTTCTGCTCAAAACTGTTTTGTGGAATCTCATCAAATACCTTGCTGAAGTCAAGTATACTTTAGTCCCTTTGTATTATATCCAAAAGTCTTGGGTTTATACCTCTGAAGGAGATTAATGTGTGTTGACCAACCTTGATTTTGACAAGCACACATAGTACTAGTCAATGTACTTAAACTATCGAACTGCTTTAGTAATCAACCCATCCTGGTTTTAAAACTGAGTTTCTCGGTTTCAAATTTCCCAAGTCATTCTTTATCTTCTATAAGCAAAAGTGGATTAAGTGTATTCACTTTAAACCTGAAACACTAACTATGTAATGCAGATTTGTCATGCCATCAAACCAGCCTTCACAAATCCCATGTGCTAATTAAAGATGTCTTTCATCATATGCATTTCTGTCTAAAGGTTATTGCTATTATCAGTGACTTCTCATTTACAGGAAGAAATCAACAGTTTATTTTTTAATAATCACATCATAAATTACTTTGCAGTTCATACTGTTGCCTCCCACACTCTAGGTTCCATAACTGGGTTTTACAGGGAGAAACACGGCAGAACTGTACTAGACTTTGTTTGAGGAAGGAGTGCTCTCCTCTGCTTAGATGCAGTGTTTTCCTGTCAGCTCGCCTACATACATCAGGCCTAATTTGGTCTTTTTTACGGGAAAAAAAAAAAGGAGAAGGGAAAAAAAAAAAGACAATGCAATGACTACATGCACTCCTAGCTATCCAGAAGGCAAATCAGCTGGAGACAGAGAGCAGTAACAGTGTGCCAGCTTCTGAGCCCAACTCAGTCTGACAACAAATCCCTGCGGGACCGGAGGAAACCTGTCACTAGTAATGATATACAGCTATTGGCAGTAGAGGTAGCTTTAAGGTGCCTCTTGCCTTCCTAAAAACAGCAGGTCTGCTGCTAAAAGCACTTACACATTAGCTATTATTCAAAATTCAGACTGCAAGTTAGCAACTTCAGCAGTCATGATAATTTGGTTCACACTTAGGAGATTGTGCATAGTTTCCCATGCAAAAGTGTTAGATTTTTGAGCTTTTTTTCAAATATTTCTAGGACTGATTAAAGTTTTGGTTTCTCATTATGATTATGATGTGTCATAGCAATTAAATGCAAAATAAGGATACATAAATCATATGCTACAATAAGCCTGTCTCTAAGATAGACATCACATGTCAGTACAAAGATTTTGAGATAGACAAATCAGTTGTCAAACATTCTAATTGCTATGTGCTGTGAAAAATTACTCTACCTCTATCACCAAAAATGGGACAATTTAACCTGTAGCTAAATAAATAGCATAATTATGTGTTTGTAGATAAGCTGTTTTAATTCATTTTGGAATCAGTCCAGAAAAGACTTGAGCTCTGTCCTACTGATTATGTCTAACTGCCTAAAAGGCCATAAGACCAAAAGCTATTTTTATTCTTTCCTAAATCAATAGATGCTTCTTCCTCAAACAAGCTTGAACTTGCTTCATGTAGTTTATGAAAAATAAATTTATTAAACAAAACTAGCTATCTGAGCTTCAGTAAAAAAACCAACCAAACAAATAAGCCCCAGAGAGTAGCACAATCCCATTTGATAAAATAAAACTTTATTTTTGTCCATCTTTGTTGAAGAGTTACATTTAATATTTGTGCTCTTCATGCTGTAGCAAAGTGGTTATAATAATTAGAAAAGTCAGCCTAAATACAAAAAATATTACTAAAAGACTCTGAAGGACTTCAATATTTGTTTAGTTCTAAAACTCTGTTTTTTGGCAAAAGCATCTATGATAGTTCTGAAAATGGCTGCCATTAGTCTTTGCTGATTGAAAAGACTATGATCCCAAGACAACTAAACTCAGGAGGGTGGATTGTCATGATCTTGGAGTATAGTGTAAGCCACTGGGGTGATCCCACTCTGACTTCAAGGTCCAAATTGAGTCTTCAAGGTCTAAACTGAGTCTTGTTCAGGAGCACTAGATGTACAGGACTTGATCAAAACGTCAAGTTAAAAGGACCAGCATTGTTTTAAATACCGCCATGTCCAGCTAAGAAAGTCCATGGGGATTTCATACTGCAGAAAAGATGACAAAAAAAAGGAAGCACAACTAGAGTGAGAGAGGATAGTAACTGCTAATATTCAGTGACAGAAGCTTGAATTTGCTAATATTTTAAATTAATTTCTCTCCTGCCTCAACCTAAGACAGGAGATTTCAACCTCAGCTCATCTAATTCCAGGGAAGGTGAGGCAAAGGAGAAAATGGGAACCAAAATATCAGAAGGAATATAAAATAACAAAGAAAAAAAAAAAGATAAACATGTGAATATTGTAATTGCTTAGTTCAAATACACGTATATTAACTTACTGCAATTCATAGATTCCTTTAATGATTTTTATTGAACAAATATTTTGCTCTTCTCTAAATCCCCCAATCAAATAAAAAGAATAATTCTAGCCTGTGAAAAAACAGTTGCTAAAATACCAGTAGATATTCAATTTAAGATCTGAAGTGATTCATCTTCCTTCTTTTGCCTGCTCTCCACTCAGCAGCCTTCTTTCTTCAACCAGCTGGTTGAAATCCTGTGTCTCAGTTCCTTCTGCTACTAAATCTCCCTTCCAAGAGTCTGTATTAGAGAAATTGCTTTCTTTTGATGGCATTCTTTTAATAACCTTCCTAACAGAATTGTCAAGAACTGTATTAGAATAAGGGTGATTAACTGGTCCAGTTTCTGCAAAACCCTACCACAAATGCAAGAGAAGTTTTCACAGACATGCAGTTGTGTCATAGCACACGGATGTGGCTCATTTTCTCTCCATTCCTCTTTGCCGTACATCCAAGGAGGCAGGAGGAAAACTCATCCCTGCAGTTTTAGGGTAGCTGACTTTAGCTGTTCAATGATGTGAGAGACTCCAACACCTTAATCTTGCTGAGATCTTAGATACTGCTGTGGACCTGAAGCTAATATTTTTGTTTGGAGAGGGTGAATCAGCTTCCCAGTGTAAACATTTGCTACTTGATGGAAACTTACACATCTCTAAGCATGTTCAACTCCAGGACTGAATCAAGTGATGAAAAAGTAGGCTTCCCATGTAATTACTCCTTTGCAGTGTGATGTATCCTGCCTTCTGTTGCCTGTATAAAGCAGACTATTCTTTCTGCAAAATATATTTTCGATTGCTGTTACGATTTTTTGGCACAGTCATAGGACTTTCTGTGAATTATATGGCATCGGTAATGTTATTTATGCAAGTTGCCCATCTAAACTCAAAATACCCTGGCACCCATTCCTATACCAAAGCTCCCAACCAATATGTGAACAGGCTGACTTCCATCTGAAAACATAGACATGAATGTAGGCAGTCAACACATCCTTTTTTTGTGATCATATGGGTGCTTAGGGCAGGAGTGCCAGCAGACAGTCTAGCAGTTTGCTGCTTAGACTCAGAGAGACATCCCTTTTCTTTTTCAGCTTAAACTTTCATTTTACTTTTTTTTTTCATTTTAAGGAGTACTTGAGTATTTTTGAGTCTCTTAGAATATCAATGTACTGAAGAGCACATTGTATTTGTTGTTATAATGTACAGATCTTGTATTTTTCCTAGAAGAAAATACTTCTTGGAAGAAGAAAAGACAGAAGTTCTACTAGCAAATATTTTTGCATCTTGGCAAACATTTGCAAGTGTAAAAAGTTTGAAACAGTTTTTAAATAGTCGTGAAAAAAATATCAGTAGGTCCTCTTATGTGTGGTATGACACAGGAAATACTGTATTCGTTCTGACTTGGAGTCATATTAGATCATGGACACATGCAAGCCCTCTTACAGATAGATGTGGAATTGCTTACTCCATATAGGCTAAACCTGTTTCTAGCCTCTTCTGAGCTGGAGACGATTAGAAAGGATTAGGTCTTGATACAGTAGTCTGGCCTCCTTCTCACAGGGTATTACAGTAACTGTACTGACATAAAATTCTTGATTGCTTTTTGAATCTTTTTCATTTCTAGGACAAAATGACTGTATGTAATGAGTTCCTTGGTTTGGCTGCATCCATGCTGGGTAATAAACTATTTTATCTTGTTTTTAAATTTTTAATATTTTATTCCTTGTGCATTACAAAATGCAGACTTATTTGATTTAAAATATTCTGAAACTTGTCTCAGTTCTACCCAGTTATTCTTATCACTCTTCTCTAAATCTTATGAGTTTCTTTATTATGCATACTTTATACAGTATTCCAGACAGGGATAACAGAAAAGCTACATTTCTGTTGCATCTAATGTAATTACAATATTCTTCATACTACTGATAACTCTGTTCCTTTGCATGCTTAGCATACTATTTGTTTGTACCTGGAATTGTATAGTGAATAGAGGTCTCCATTTTACTGACTGCAGCGACGCACAAGATCATTGACACTACTGTAAATCCTAAAAATTGCAAGAATGTTTAATTCCTCTCCCCCTCATCCCTCACACACTTCACATTACTTGTATTTATTGATACCAAAATGTATTTTCCCATTGTTGTAATGTGTTTAAGTCTTTCTGTGAGTATTTATTACCCAATGACTACTTTCTCAAGCAGCATGAAACACCTTGGAAGTCAAAAGAAACTCTGGTATCTGAGTCTCTTTTATACCTGGGGACATGTGTTATCTACACGAAGATGCTCAAAGTGCCAGCAAGCATAGAAGAGAGGCACAACATTTCTTCTCAAAACAATGCTAATTACAGTCTATCATATCATTCAGGCAGTCTGCTATACTGGTTTTTATTCTTGTTTCAGCCAAAAACAGGTATAAAAAATTCTGATGCACTCAAATGAATAACAGGAGTTTTAAAAACATAGAAAAAACATATGCTATCTGTTAATACTTTGGAGCAGCAACTACGTTTGATTAGATACTTCAAATTTTGGTTAGCAAATAAGCCATTTTAATTCATCTGTTTCAGAACTCTGAATATATTAACTCCAAGACTGGTAGTTCACTGCTGCTGCTTGAGATATATGAAAAAATTGTTCTTTTGACACTTGGTCTTGTTTCTCATTACTTTTCTTAAAACAAGAAGGAAAGAAGAAAGGCCGATAAACCATTGCTTCTCAGTAATATGCCCTATTGCTGTGTGGTTGAATATTTCAAAGGCCAATCTCTTCTGTCACAGACTTCCTTTTTTCTTTTATACCACAAAAAGAATCTATCTATGAAATGCTATTTAGAATTCCAGAACCTGCTTATCAATATCCTGAGTATTGGAAGTCAGCTCTTTCACTATATCAAAACAGTATTAATATATACATATGCACATATATGTGTGTGAGAGTTTAAGGGTCTAAAGTCTAACTTTGTCATTCAGTTTTGGTAATGTTAATGCCAAGATGTATATTCTAGGGCAGAAGTTGATATCTGATAACTTCATTAACTCAGCTTGTGGTCATCTGTAATGTTTATAAAAATTACATACATTAGAGAATGTTACAGTAATGCCTAAAGATAATTTGCTAGATATGATTTGGCCATTTGCTTTTCTTCCTAGAGCTTGGACACATGACTAAACCACATGGTATTACAGCTGACTGTATATGAAGTCTGTCAGCCCCATGCATTTTTACAATTAAAGTTTTTTTCAGGGTGCTACTGATTTAAAAAGCTCTTTTTAACCTGTTCTTCTGTCATAGCTTTACAATTGAGGAAAAGCAACTCTTGTTGTTATGAGGTAAATTCTCCTTTTTATGCAGATGAGAATGCAAAAAAACTCTTGATAAATTTTTTTTTAAAGGAGCGAATATATATTTTTTTTTTAGTACAAACAATTACCTTTTGATTCTCACTGAAATTTTTGTATCAACATTACCAGGAACTAATAAATTACATAATTTTCATTTCTAATAATGTCTTTGACAAACACAAACCCCTTTGCTGGAATTTTCCATGTCTTTGTGAACCTAGAGCCCCAAGAATAGTTTGGGAAGTCCAAGGAGGCACATGGTGTAGGAAACAATATAGAGTAAGGGGAATCATGGTGTTAAATTCTGCAATGAAAATAAACATTTGAATGATCCCTACTTTTAATCACGCGTGTTATAGCTGGAGAGGCAGACTGTAGGTGGGAGAGTCAAAGCTACTTTTGTCCTGCTTGGGATATCTGAGTTACCACTCAGAGTTGTTAATGCTACACCCTAAATTCACTGAGCAGGACTGTTTGTTGGAGTAGTCCCACCTTTACTAGTGCCCTCTTTGTTTTTTCATAAAGCATCTTAACTGCCAGCATTGCAAACAAGCTCTCCTGTCTGTAAGAACTGAGCAACAGAGGAAAACAAATGCCTTCCATCACTTTGTTGTATGCCAGGTCCTTCCTTCTCCTTTTCCATAACCAGCCTCAACCACACTGTGGTAAATATCCTTGAGCTAACGCCGTGTCTGTTTATATGACATCCAGAATTGATAGCTTCAGGGAAGGGTATTATGCAGTGAAAATAGCCTGCAGCTTGGACCTCAGCTGGTGGAACTAAATGCTGAAGTGCTGTGAAGGGTGACTTATTCCCAGTCAGCCAGCTATTTGGTTTTGCTAAGGTCTCTGACAGATGAGCAAGTCTTGTGTCAGTAGTTTAAGACATTATTATCCCCAGCTGTCAGCTCGGCTGTTCTACTGGAGGTTACCAGCTCCATAATAGCGTTTGCTATTTGCAAAGAATCAGTCCTTCTAATTTCTACCCTGGAATTTTGCTCAAACCCAGTTTCAGTGGAAAATGAAACTGAAATATTGGACTCCTTACCAGGGACCAGAACTGCAAGCAGCTACAGCCTTCTCCAAAGCAAGAACTCTTCTGACTCAGCCATACCAACTTGAGATCAAAGACGTTTCAAAATCTAGTTTCGTAATTCAAGAATATTTTCAAATATTCTTTGTATCAGAATTAAACCATTTTATTATCAAAAAATTATCCCACATAGCTTTATTCATCCCAACCAAAAGGGTAAAACCAGTAGTACTATGGTTTTACATAGTATTCGAATACTATGGAGTATTCAAATTATTTGCAATATCCTATTTTAAAAACTTATTTCAGTGCTTATGACTTTGCCATCATTGGAAATGTTTAATCTGAAATTCTGCACAACCTAAGCTTGAATTTTCTTGGAAAGCTGTTTTAATGAAATAGCTCTGTTGTCCTGAAGCATGAGACAAAAGCAAGAAATATTTTGTTTGAAAACATTTAAAAAAAAATTAGTTCACTGAGCTCAAGTGTCCCTTTAGGACACCCCTTTTAGAGCACGGAAAGAAATGAAACAAGAAGTGGATGTTCATAACACCAGTATGTCTTCTGCTGGGCCCAGGAAATTAATTTTAGAAACATTTCAGATCTCAATATGGGTTTTCTTGGGCCAAACAGTCAAATCCACTGAAGTCATCCTTTCTGGAGATCACCCTAGGTTCACATCTCCTACTGCTCATTGCTCACAAAAACTACCTCTCTGGAAATTAGCTGGCCAGTCCTCAACAGACTGCTGCCTGTATCTTGGGCAGTACTGTGCAGGGATCTTCACAAAGTGTCTACAGGCTACAGGGATAAAGTTGGTGTCTAAAATAGCTGAAACATAGCATTCAGTACACATGAAGATTTTCAAGAGAGAAGGACATATGTGTGGCCGCAGTGGGTCCATCTGGTTCATCCAAGATTGAACAACTGATACCAAAAAAGTGTAAGATCCTGGATCCACAGATACAGATAGGAGCATACTCTTCTAGTGGTCTGTGACTTAAAAATTTCTGGTCTGAATAAATATCTGGACCAAGACCATACACATTTATTGATTTATTTAACTGCTTTTTGAGTCCCTGTAAACTTTTGGCCTCTGCTGTCTTCCATTGAAATGAATCCTGTACTTGAACAGTGTGCTGTTTTAAGAATGGATTTTTCTTTGCTTTGACTCTTCCACCTACTAATTTCTTATGATGGCTCTTAGTTTTGTATCAAGAGAAGCAATGCCATTCTTCTTGTGTTCTCCAAGCTACTCACTATACCATATACATCTGCTGTTCTCCACTTCAGATATGTTTGTCAAGACTGAAGAATCCTACTCTGTGCAATCTCTCTCCACTTAGTTGTCTTGCCTGGTAACTCTTCACTTGACTTTCCTGCTTATATAACTTTCTCTCTTGAGATAGGATAGGGAGAGGGGAATGCAGTAACAATTCAAGATGAAAGTCTATCCGCAGTTCACAAGGTCATATTCATATTATCTGTTCTTCGCTCTTTTCCTCTCTTTGTTTTTTCCAACTTTGATAGTTTGGGTTTGTTTTTTTTTTTTGTTTCATTGTTTTTTGTTTTTGTTTTTGTTTTTCATTATTTAGTACTGACCTAATACTTGAAACTGGTAAAGTTAGCCTAAAGGTTCTTCTCTGAGGTCAGCAGCTAATCTAGAGACTGCCAGTCAAATATGGTTAGAAATATTTTTATATATATACAATGCTTTTAGTTTATAGTAAATAAATAACAGCCTCATTGAATAACAATAACAAACAACCTTTAGTAATTCTTCTCAGTTGTATTTTATTTTTACTCTGTTGAGTAATTTGATATCAGCAGTAAAACTTATGTATTTGCTATCAATGTCTTCTTATGAAATCCTTATAGACTGTACTGGAGCAACAGTTTCCAGAGTGACTACTTTTTCAGAAAATGTTTAGCTGTAGAGTGAATGAGACAGGAGTTTGTCAAGAAGAAAAAGAAATCTCAGGTGTAATGCTACACATATATTTAGGGAAAAACATTTGCTTGACTTTACCTGACACTTGACAGTTTTCTTTTAAGGTAGCAGCTGTGGAAAAACATTAATCTTGTGTAGACTAAGTTGCCTATAGTACATATATATCATTTTATGTAACAGTGGAGCCACTTTGCTTGTTTAGTCAGCTTAGTTTGCTGACTAAAATCTCCTTTCAAACTAATGATGTAGGAATTTCTCTGTTTCTGTTTGTTAGCCTGCTTACTCACTGGCTCTTGAAACACTGAAGTTGTGTTAGCATTTGCAGGAAAACTGTAGCTTCTTGGAAACCATAAGCTGGGTTTCCCCTTCTCCCACATGTGAAGAAAACAGTCTGATGAAAAATAAGTTCTTTTTTGTTCTAAGCAATCTGATCATTACTGTACTCCATGCTGGAAAGGTCAGTGGAGTGTTTCTGAATTCTGGTGCTATCTGCTTGAAATAAAGAGCGTAGCTCCTGGAGTTACATTCAAAGTAATTTCCATACAGCATAGAAATGATTACAAAAATAGCATATTGAGAATCCATTTAAAGATTTGTATTTCATCTTCTGTACTGTATTTATTCACAGAGATAAGTAGTGTTTAGTTCACAGTAAGTTTTCAGCCTGTGGCTATTTCACTTGGGACTCAACAGCTTTTCTACCAGCAATTCAATGCATCTGATAATGAATCTACCTTTACAATCAGAATTTCAGGACCCTATATTTTCTCACCATTTCCATTATTTAAGGAGAAAGGATTTTCCAAAATTGCCAGAGGAAACCAAAGTAGCATAATGTGTCACTCTTTTGCTTAACAGCATGCCACTGACAAAGCTCAAACGCTTGATACAATATTTGAAGAGGGAATTAGGTCCAAAAACTACATCTGTTTTTAGCTAAGGAGTCAGACCCATTCTTTGAGTCTGCACCAACACACTGCTTCAGAGAGGCCTGGACATAGGAGCTAGTGTGTATGTGACTGCTCATACTGTTTGCCAGCCCATTTCTGGAAGAGTTTTGGTCTGGGCTAACTTACATGCTCCAGGAAATGTCTGGGCAGGCCTGGGGCATAGCAGAGGGGAAGGAATATTCTCCATAGTCCACCTGGATGAGGGATCAACTGAAATACACCTGGACACAGGCTGTGCTGTACTAACTGTGATTCATCAGAACAGTGCTCAATTCTCCCGGCTACTGAAACTCCACAGAGATGACTGCCCATTGCTTTGGTCTCAGCTGGAGTTCATGATGTCCCTTATGTGCCTGTGAATGTTTGCAAACAGCCTTTTGTTCTTTTGTTCACCTTTCTAAGAGGCCTGAAAAAGCTCTTGAAACACAGCTATAACCTTTAGTGAAAGTTGTTCTGCATTGTTAAACTGGTTCTGTTTTTTGTATGCTTGATAATGCAAATATCACATTTTGTATGCTGCAAGATTACCATAGTAGTATAAGTATGGAAATACCACAGAAGTGCCATCTGTGATGCTGAGAATCTGAATGTACAGTGTTTATTCAGCTATGAAGAGAATATTTTGCAAATACACATCTGAATCTCTGTAGAATAAACTATGTACAAAGTGTTTCATTTTGCCAGAGATATGTTGCATATCTAATACCTTCCCCTTTACTTCCCTGTTTTACTCATTCTTAAAAACACAGAATGGGACAGTTTGCCTTCCCAGTGGAGACTGTTTCTCTTTTTAAAATACATCCAGGGCTATGGACCCCTTTAGAAGTTCTTTCTGACTCGGAGGCTCTCTTGATCCATCCATGCTTTCCAGTCTAGAAGATTTCAATGAGTTCCAAGCTCATTTCTTCTACATTTCTCTTCTATGTGCTGGATCAGATGTGTTTCTGCAGAGGAATTGTGATGGTGTACTGTAGTAACAGTGTGGTTTAGTACCAATACCAAAACCATGAATAATTTGTAGCAAATGTAAAGATTCAAAACTAAATCTGGAAATCCAAGCAGTTTTGTGTTTTTTTAATGTTTTCTGGCAAAACATCTCTTCTTAAGAAGAGAGGTAGACCCATGGTAAACTGTGGTAATAACATATTCTAGAATAGAGTCTAGTATTACAGAAGCATTTAGAAATATTTTTCCCCTTTTTAATTTATAGGAATTGTGAGTTGGGGGGTTTTTGTGGGATAGCTTATTTGTGTGCTCCTTACAAGTCAGAGAAAACAGAAATCTAGTGCTATACAGACAGTTGAATAACTTGATGAGTTTGGCCTAGGGCCTAAAAATAACGATTGTGAGTTTCTATTGTTAGATATCCAAATAAAAGCTTGCAAAATTATTGAACAACCTTTGCTGGGTTTATGGATGCTCATTATTGAGACATCTGAATATTTCTGTTTAGGGAAATAAATACACATTTACATCATTCTGAACCTTGTTATGAAGGGTTTCTCCTTGGTATTTCATAAAAATGATTAAGTGAACAAAAATTTAGATGATCTCATATGAATAACCATAATGTCAGGATATTGTATGACAGCAAAAAAATTTTGAAATTTATTTTACAGATTCCAATTTTTTCTACATATCTAAAATTTATTAATTTTGACTTTAGCAATAATTCTCCTCAGGGATTAAATAGTTTTTATACAAGGATTTCGTGCAAAATTTATTTTCTAAATAAACTGATATTAATTTAAGTCTGTCTTGCTGTTTCTAGCTTGGGAAGTGTGAGATTGTGATGATGTGAAATGGTTGTTTCAGAAGCATCTTTTTTGTGACTGCTTTGTTATTCACTCTTTCCACTTTATGTAGTAATAATTTCCAGTAGGTTTGTCAGTTCTGTAACACAGGACAGTCTTGTCTTTAGTCTTGAAGTACTCATTTTTTAACTAACTGTTATAGAATGTGTCATCTTTTATTCTTTTGGAAACGGCACATTCTCATAATTTCTAATTTAGTTATCTCCAAGCATATTGCCTAAGTTCTGGAAAATATGCTGCAGGATCGTTTAAAAAGCAAGTAAGCAAAATAAATCAGCCAAAATATAATAAGCGGATGCAAAGAAGAAAATTAAGCATGAGAGATGGGGAAAAATATAAGATCTTTGGTAGTCAAGATGTAAGTATTTTTCTTCTGCTTTACATCAAATTTTAAGCAGCATGGGTACTGCCTATTTTTTCTTTAACTCATCTTTGTCTTTTTTAACTCTGTAACTTATTTTGTGACAGATTCACAAATGTTGCGGTTTCTGCTTTTTCTATTCACAGCAGGAAAATGATAGTTTAGTAATTTTTATGACTCACTGACTGTTAGATATAAGGAAATTCCAAACTGTTTCATGTGCCGAAGACATTGGAGGCATTGTCCTTTCTTTCGCCCAGAGTGAGGGAAATGAATCATTAAGGTAAATTTACTTCTATCTAGCCCATGATTGAGTTCAATACCGGTAATTTATTAACTTATTTTGTGTACAAAGCAAAATGAATCACAGCAAAACAAAAAAAAATTTTGCCTTGTGTCAGGCCTTTTAAAGGTACAATTTGTCACAAGATTTTAGTTCTAAGTGGCATCCAAATATGAAAACATGGTGCCAAAGGCCCAATCATAAAAACAAAGAAGGAAAAAGTAGATAGAACTTATGTTGTTGTATTGCCTGCCTGCTGTCTAGAAGAACTAGTCAAATTTGGATTTTGAAACATCAGGAACTCATGTCTTTCAGAAGACTTTCTCCACAGAGTAAAGGCAGAACCCACAGAGAGTTGGGACTTTCTGTATCAAAACACTGTACTTATTTGGGACTGACAGCAAAAGCTCTAACTGGTCCCAAGTGAGTAGAAACTTTGACCTGAAGTGAGAGAAAGTCTACTGAGAAACAGATGGAAGATGGAAAAATAACATTCCTGTAGTTCAGAGGCAGAACCTCAGGAAACATTACTTTCAGGTTAAGTAGGCTGATGTGTCAGTTCTTGATGGACAAAAAGCCTGCATAGTGCAACACCTCAGAATTTCTGGAGGTCTTGCAAAAGCCAGAGGAGAGGGAAGATGATGTTTTAATAGCAGATACAATCATAGATGGTTCTGATTTCTGAAAAGGTGAATATGTTTTTTTCCTTTCAGATATTGTCAGCAAAATCAAGAGAATCACTACCAAACACGCTAAATAGAGCTGAAGGGAACACCTTTCATCCAGAAATCTTGAGTTACACCTGAATTCTAGTTTAGGAAGAAGATAACTTTTGAACTGCAAGTTCTAGAATCCCTAACTACTAAATCCAGACATAGTAGAAGATATTGGTTGAAGAAATAGGAAAACTTGACTCTGTATGTATACATAATACACTTGCTTTCTCTCCTGCACAGCGTGTTGCCAGAATGGAGGGGATCAACAGTCACAATTATTGAACTTGTTTAATCTTGGAGAAAGATTCAGGGTTCAGGTAATAACAAATTTTTATTTAACTTTTTTAAAAAACAAATATTATTATGTTTATATATTAATTTTAGAGTCACCAAAGTTTTCTTACAGCTAAAATCAGTTCATATTCTTGGTATGTTCTTGAGGAATTGACTAAGATATTTGCTGCTTATGCAGTATTCCCAGATAAAATTTCAGCTTGTCTAAGGTGAAATGTATGAGAGATGTCTTCATTAATTTTCGTTGTGAAGATTGGCAATCAAAGTTAAGCATTAATCTGATACACAGAGTTCATATGAATCAGTTATTTCAAAAACTCTAAATTTATACTGATGAGATAAAATTAATTTTACGAAAGCATCTCACCTGCTGAGAACAAAAGATTAATCCTCTTTATTTCTCTTGTAATCTAAATCAGCAGGTAAGAGGTTTCTACTTTTCAGATTTTGTTCAAGGGACAAAAAATATGATAAGAAACTTGTTGTTTTTTTTTTTCTCAGTATGGAATCTAAAGACTACCCTAGCATGTTCACAAATCAGTCAAGTTCTCCCTTTAAAATTGCATTTCTTTTTAGGCAGCCCTTGATAATATTGCTTGGACAAGGTAAAATGAGGTATGGCAGAAGAAAGACCAGCGCAAATAATGCAGCACCTGCTCCATTCAATCCATTTTAACTTTTTAAATGGGAATTATGAGGACACTAATCCTATGTCATGTAACAGCTGGGTCATATGGGGAGTAACATCAGTAATTGTTAAAGTACATTCTTAAACTCATTTAAACAGTGTACACTGAGCCCCATAGAATTCAGCTTAGAAAATAGGATACAATTTTATAGTACAATACAGAGAGAAAATAATGAAGGTGCTTAAGGATGATGTGCTGCTAGGAAAGAATATTACTTTGACATGCTGTTTTAGCTTCATTTAGTAATACAAGGAACAAAGAAATTGTCTTGTCTTTGTTACATTGCCTAGAGGATCTGGACAAACTGAATATAAATCGCTTAGATACCAACGGGGCAACTTAGGGGGAAAACAGACATCTAAATTAATTTGAGAGAATAAAAGTACTTCTACTTAAGCCAATTAGCTCCTTGAGAAACTATGCTTTTTCTCAGAAAGCTCCCTCTGAGCCTGAAGTTCACCTGTCTTGCTGTTGAGGTAATGGTCTAAGGACATTTATTTAATTTAATTTTAGTCACTTTAGTCAGAAATTACAGGAAAATACTTATTCCATCTTTAAAACAGGTGAATGGTGGTTATTTCTCCTGTTTCAAGAGAAACCAAGATTGCCCAGCTGGCTAAGGGATCCTTTCTTAATGGCTTGTTCTTTACCATATTTGACCAACACACTGCTTCAGGCAAAGGCCTGTGACCCCAGGAAGCCTGGGATAGTAGGCAACTTGAATTGTGTTTGGCATGGGCTGCAACAGCTAATGCAGCACTATATCCAAACTGGTGCATCCTTAACATTAGCATTATATCCTGAGTTTTCTCCAACTAGTTTGTTGAACCTGTACTGCCCTGGAGCCCCAAGGCATGGGCACAGGCACAGATTAAATGAGAAACATTGACTCTGTGGCAGAGATTGGAGTATCCAGACAGTGATATCCAGACTTGAGTAAATGTCTCTGTTTGTGGTGTTTGTAATAGGGAGAGTTCAGAGCATACTGAAATTGAAACCATGACACTGTAGAAAGCCTAACAAAAATCAATATTTATTACAAAGAAGGAGCCAAAGTAAATGGGAACTGAGAGAAAGAGAAAACAATGAGAGAATAGGACACCCTACTCACTCAGGTGTCACTTATGAGGTTATCTTACCAACTCCGAATGCCATAAAATCCTCTGCAACAGCTTCGTTTTCGGAGGGTCAGCAGGCTCACACGAAGCAGGCATCCCCACCAAAGACAGTGTGGTCCTTCGTGTGAAGCAAGCTCTCACTCCAAAAACAAGTGATCTGCTTTTTATACAATTAACTGATTATATCTATCCAGATAGGTGTGGCCAGCACCACCCAGCTAGAGGCTCTCAGTCCCACCCCTTGGTTATGCGATTGGCATTACTTCTGCGCGTGCGTGGGTACTTTGGAATTCCCCTCCAGTACGCGCAGTATGCCTCAGGAGTCTTTCTTAATTGAGTTGGTGGGTTTACTTCATCATCCCCCTCATCAATTTCTTCTTCAATTGCCCTTGGAAGACGATTAGCCAATCATAAAACAGCAATTAAATATAGTTTATACAAGAACTCTCTTCAAGGACAAAGTTCCCGTTTTATCAGTGCTTGTTTTCTCATAACTTGACAGGGAAAGGATACACTCGCACAGGTGGCTGGGCCAAACACAGACCAAAAGTATCAACGTCCCTTATACAGGTGTTGTATATGAAATTTGCATTAAAAATGTATTTACTAAAAGCATAAGTCATGTAGTGAAATGCATGTCTGGGAAGCCAAAAATGTGTGTGAGAGTCCCAAAGAGTCAAGGGGCTAAGACCCATCCTGGAAGAGTGCTTTAACCAACATATGGGAAATGGGCAACCATGCTCTGGTAATGTCTAAAAACCGTGAGGCATTCCTTTGCACCAAAAATACAAACCAGGTGTCTAAGTGAATTCATAGAATCACAGAATCAGCCGAGTTAGAAAAGACCTCTGAGATCATAAAGTCCAACCCTTGATCCACTACCACCATGGTTGCTAGACCATGGCACTAAGTGCCACATCCAGTCTCATCTTAAAAACCTCCAGGGACAGAGAATCCACCACTTCCCTGGGCAGCCCATTCCAGTGCCTGATTACCCTCTCTGTAAAGAATTTCTATTTGATTTCTAGTTACAAATCTACTCATGTTTAGGAATCTAAGGTGTATGTTTTGACAATTAAAGATATGTCAATATGTCTAAGAGAGAGAATGGATTTTAGGTGTACTACTCTTTCTGCTATGTTATACCAACCAAACTACTTGTTTTTCAGGCAGTTGTCAGTCCCAGGCAGCCTCCAGGGCCCGTATTTATCCATTTCTTATGAAATGAACTGAGGCATCTAAATAGAATTCTAGGGTTTTTTTCCCATCTAGTCCTTTTCCTTCTTGTTCATTAATTTATAAAATTTTCTTCTCTTCTTGTCAAGTGCTTTCTTTTGTAAGAGACTTGCAGTAAAGAATTAATGTCAGAGAACGTGTGGAGAATCAATGTTAATCTGCTACTACAACAGTATTTTCGACATAAACTCTGTAAAAACAGTACCATATAATTCAAGACAGGAGTCTGGAATAGCTATGAGATTATCTAGCATTTTCAGGGTCACATTAGCTGCAAAGAAATATGCTAGGGTTTTATGCAAAACAGGGGTACTGGATACAATTAAATATTGCCAAATAGGAGAGAACACCTCTTATGAAGCTGAACAGAATTCGTGACCTGCATCAAATAAAAAAACTCTTTAATAAGAAGTATATGAACTCTGTACACACTAGCCTTGAGGAGAGAGTGAATTTTTTTGGCAGATATTCATTTGATCATAAGTCATCTCTATTGAGCTGGCAAGGTCGCTGTCCAAAAGAATTAATGCACACTTGTCATGATTCAGGAGATGACTTTATATCTCTGTTTGGTATAGATGTGACTGAACAGACCTCTGGTGTATGATATGCCCGTCACCAGGTCAGATGTGGTGTTTCCAGGTCAGAATCATGTTAATAGGTCTGAGTGGATGCAGTGGAGGCTGTAATTAGAAGCCTGGAAATGCGCTAGATAGTAAAATTCTTGAGAAGTCACCAAAGTGAAGGTTAATGGGGTACTTGACCAAACTGATGAGTATTGACCTAGAAGAGTGAAACTTACCTGAGCCTAGAAAACAAATCTAACTCGTTCCTCACTCTGCAGGAAGTTAACCTTGGGAAAGATTTTATAGAGCATGGTGGTGAATTCTCTATCCCTTGGCCATTTTCCCTCCACTTTGATTTGGGTATTGGTTTTTTTGGAGGGTTTTTGTTGGTTTTTTTCTCTCTCAGGGGAGTCTTAGTTTAAAAAGTATTGAATTCAGGGGGTTGTCTGACATCTGCTACATGTCTCAAACTGCAGTTCTCAAGCTGCAATTAAGAAAATATTTTGCAGTGATGGGTGGGTCCCTGCCAAGCCAGAAGGGTAATGTGAGGAGAAGGCAGCATCTAAAACTGATTAGAGTCTGCTGGTGGAGAAGTGGGCTCTTATTAGAAAGGTTTAAATTCCTTAGATTTTTGCCTCCTTCCCTACTTTAAGAACCACATGCCAAGTAGATGATTCTAGGGATGTGCAGAGGATGTACTCTCAGAAATGTGACTGCAAAGGGTGCCAGAGAGGGTTATTGCACAGATGTCTTTTGGACTTCTAACTTCTGTACTGCCTTCCCTACACTGGCTCATGTAATACTTAAATTTTTGTTTGTATGCTGGTTATTTAATTCATTAATAAGAATATAATACTCAAGATAAAAAAATGGACATTGTTTCTGAGGGTTCTGTTTTGTAAGTTTGAAATCCACTAAATTATACGTCTAACGATCACTTTAAAAGGGCATTTTACAAATCATATTAATTTCTGATTGTAAAGCAGAAACTGATGAGATAAGCTGCTTCTCCCAAAAAGTTTATTTTTCCTCAAGTAATATTGCAACAGTGAGTGATTTCTCAACTGCCCTCTGCAAGGTCTCACAAATCATGACAGAATTTTTTTAATTGATAAGCTGCATCAAGAACCTAAATCAATATTTAAGGCATGTCAATATATAACTTTAATTTCAAAAATACTCAGTGCTCAGAAACTCCCAGTGGCCTCTGTGAAAGCTCTCACTACTTTGCTGAGTCTTTTAGAATAAGATTACTTTTGCAGATTCTATAGTGTTGGAAAAGCCTAATTTGTGTCTTCAAGTCTTAAAAATGTTGCCTCAGTTCTCACTCATTATAGTCACAATTCCTAGGCAGTTTTGGGCCAATAATTTTTAATTTTTTTTTTTTTTTTTTGCTATGTCATAATAAAATATTAGGTTTTAATTAAAAAAAAAAAAGTCTTAATACTGTGAAATGATAGAGAAACCAAACGAATAATTGACTATGAAAGTAGGTATAAAGTAGGTCATATGGCCAAAAGCAAATCTGCTTCTGTTGTGTTATCATATTCTCACAGAAGTGCCACTAATATTAAAAGTATTTAAGAAATGACAAAAGCAAGAAAAATTTAAGTTAAATGACTTGACTTGCAGAAGTGCTGAGTACCCTCAAATCTGACTCAAGTCAGTAGGAGCTACAAGCACTTAACACTGTTGAAAATCAAGGAAAATTTTATTGCTTACTTCTAGCTTATGTTAATATGTCATTATAATGCTAGGACTTCCAACAATGAGACCTTGTGATTTCTGGTGACACAGCACTGTATGAAATCCCCAAACCTTACAAAGAAGTCCACCAATAACTTTTGTTGAGACTGGTGTGAAGGTCTTGTTCCATGCTCACATTTCAGAGCTCTGCAGAAATCTTGGCGACCTGTTCATGGGATTGCTCTGGTCTTTGGGCAAAGCAGAGGTCATGGAGACCTTGGACTGAATGAAATGCCTCCTGAGAGGGCTTCCCACTGTTGAAGATTCAAGGGCCGTAGGCAAATACTTAAATGAAGTCAGTAAATATGCCTAGCATAATTGTGAGGAAAAAAAAGAGTAAAAGAATGCAAATAGTGTTCCCTTAGTCTTTTCCTTCTTGACCCTGTTCCCCTGAGATTCTCTCTATTAAAGACATTGAATTATTCCTGGTACCATCTGTTTACTGGGTAAAATTGGAAGTTATGAATCTAAGGCAACTGACCTGGAAAAAAAAAGATTTATTTCTTTCTCAGGAGTGAAAAGAAGTTTAACATCATTTGAATGATACCTGAAAGAATGGTCAATAACACAAGAGGACTCCTCAATGAATGCAATAGTCTCAGATCCAGAGATGAGGATCTTCCAGTTTTTATATATTGAAGCTTCCAATAATACATTAGATGTGTGGAAAACCTTGAATGATTTTAATCCACCCTGAAAACAATTAAATCTGATCCTAACTATTTTCTTTTTTTTCCTAATTTTTTTCCTCTAGACAACTAAGGGACAACAATCTGCTTTTCCATTCTGACACCTTTCCACTTTATGAATAAAATAGGATCAGCATTGTTGACTATGCCATGTCACACAGGGTTTTTTTAGATTTTGTGCATGAGTTACATAAAACACCAAGTGCTGGACTGTCTTGGACAAAAAAGCAAAATATCTCCAGGAACGGTTTAACCCTTTTCAAAACATTTTTGTTTGAATGAGATTTTAATTGGAAATACCTTGCTCAAGAAGTTTAGTTTTTGCTATTTGGAGAAAAAAATTTTTCAGAAGACTCATTTTACCTGCCACTTTTGGAACTCAGGAATCAATCGTTATTGTCTCAGAGAAACACATTCAATTCTTAATCAGCACATTCAAGGACTGCCATGAACCAGCAAGAGGTGTAGTATTACATTTAGCTGAACTTTGATATGACTTGACAAATATGTGGAAATTTACAGTGTGTTCACAGTATTAGGTGGACTGTTTATAACCCTTTCATATTGCTTCATTGAAAACAGTGAGAGAGAGCAGCTAAGCACATCTGAACAGTATAAAAGTCATCTAAATGACACCATATTATTACTTTTCCTCTGTGTTGAAGACATTGGAACTTCTTTATTAACTACAGAAAAATATAGAGCCCTATTTATGTCCTGATCCCAGGAGGAGCAGAAGCATTTATAACTGTTAGAGTGCCTTCTGTGCTAGAAGATGACTTCAGCAGTGTCTTTAAATGCTCAACACCTCTCAGTTTCAAGTCATTAGCATTCATCTCCCTCTAGGGAATATGGACTTACCACTCATACATGAAATGAGATGCTGCTAAGGTTAGCAGTCCTCATAGCTCTTCCCAGCTCAGTGTCAAAACGAGTAAGTGACACCAATATGTGTTTTCAACCTGGATTAAGAGGGTGCTTGAAGTGGGCTGTGCAAGGCAAGGTGACAACTGTCGTGGATGGCAGCCTGCTGCTCTCAGGCTGCTGATGTTGCCCTACTTGTAATGGCACCTCTCTTGTGTTATGTTCCCACTTAATCTGACAAAACTGGACGATAGGGTGCAAAGGCAAACATGAAGACCCTTGTAAGAGGGAACTTCTTATTCAACCTGAATCTGGGATGTGACATTAGATTTGAGAAGAGGGTTGTCAAATTGAGATGGTCTTGTTCAGAGTCAATGTTCAATGTTGCAGGACCATCATGGGGTTTAGTTTGAAGAGGAGTCTTGAACAGATTTTCACAGGAGATGGGTCCTGTGCTTAGAAAAGGATTAAAACCAAACCAGGTTTGGCTGTCATTTGACAGTAATAAAATTCCTCTGGTGAAGTTCAGGCTCTTGGGATACTACAGCAAAATGAAAGAAATAGTTTAACTGATAACTTAGAGGAGTGACTTTCAAAAGGGTATTTGGACATAGCAAGCAAAGGATGGTTTTGCTGTGCTATTACAAAGCTCGTGCTGCCATAACTTCATTGCTCTTAATACCAGTTCAAGTATTTCTATCTATATCAGAAGCATACTTTAATTTTGTAGTGGGTAACACAGTGTAAAAAAACTGTGCCCAGACAGAGACCACAGTGAAACCATGTAGACTGCCACCTGTCTCAGTAAAAAATGCCATTTTCAGCTGCTGAAATGATTCTTGACTGTATGTTCCTGCCATTATAGTAAAAAATGGAAGAATTTTAAAGCCAAATGGCATGCACTGTCACATTTCCAGCTTCTGAGCTGTGGCCAAACGTGTATCCCAAAGGCCCTTCTCCCTCCGCCACATGTCAGCACAATGGAGTCCAAAAAAGCACAGGCCCTTTCCTTTTCCTTTGCTCCCTCTGTAGAAGGCAGGCAGCTTGCAATGCTGTGCTGAAATACGCGGAGTGTTATTTCTAATAAATTACTTTAGCTTTTAATTTCTAGGCAAATAACTATTTAGTCAATATTGCAATATATTTAACAAATATTTTAAGACTATAAACCTAAATGTAGCTAAAAGAAGCATTTTTTTTTTATCTGCTTTACCTTCCCAAGACAGCAAGTACAGGGCAAGTACACCTTTTTTTTTTTATTATCAGTAAACCAGCATTAAACCAGTATGATTCCTGAGTACTGTAATGAACTTTGCATCAAGAAATGGCTGAATTTCTGAAGGCTAAAGTAATACATGCAACAATTATTTTATTTACTTTATAAAATATGTTCTAGCCATTGAGTTAAATTGTATTTCCTCCCATTCCTGGAAAAGAATTGAAAATCATGTTAAGAATATTCTATTTAATGTTTATCAAAAAAAATGCACAGTCTGGAATTCATGTTCACATAAGATCATGGAATGCTTTATATTTTTCAGTAGAAAATTATCTCATGACATTTTCATGGTTCTGTAATCTGAAATCACACAAGTCACGCTCAAAGAACTGTGGGAGAGTGAAGTGACTGGATGGTAGCGCAGAGTGAAGTGGAGAAAGAAACAGTAATCATATAAATAATAGATGAAATTGCTTAAAGTGCAAGACCAGAGTGATACAGTATATGCCCCACAAGGCCACTGTAACTATGGCAACAATGATACATGTTCATACTCTTCATTGCAGATTAACCATATAAATAACCAAGTGATGGACTATACACAGTGTATACTTGTACTGTAGTCACTCTCTATCTGTCTTTTTATTACTGAGTGGTCTTCATGTCTTGTCTACCTTTTTAGAATGTTCAAAATATCTCCAAGGGGAAGCTCCTTCTTGCTTAAGACCATTTTCCACGGGAGAGGGAGAATATGGACATGTGTGTGTCAGCTTGTGCACGTGGGCACTGGGCACAGACACGAGTCCCAGGACCCTTTAACCTCCCTGCTTTCAAGACTCTGGTTCTTGAGGCTCACCTCTTTTGGAGAGAACTGTTTTAGGCAATATTCTAGTTTGATGCATGTATTTCACATCACCCAGACTACCAACTAGAGAGGGAGGATTATTTAGTATATTCTCTAACTGCCTTTTATTAGCTTTGGCTGCAGTTAGGGATAATTATATGAGACTTCTTAGGACATGTGATTTCCAGCTGCTTCAGAACAGACTGACCTGTTCATACTGCAGATGGATAAAGCTCTTTAAACCCTCAGTGTGCATGCCAGGAACCACAGAGGCTGAGAAAAATTCATACCATGTGTTGTCTCTGCATCTCATAATCAAAACTTCTCTTTTATGGATCTATTCCTATTCTTTGGTTTACAAGGATACTTACTTCTTTTACCTATTTAACAGTTCAGTTATGTCCCCATCCTGATGATACTGCTATTGCTGTCAAAATGTAAATTTTATCCACTTTATAAATGCCATTATTTTCAATCCTTTCTTTGAATATGTATAAATAGGTAGCAATTCTTATAGGTAAATTCATATTCAGAATTTCTTGACTTAACCACAGACATGAATTTTGAAATGGCATTGTTCATCACCCTGTTACACACTGTGTCACACTCCATCATTTACATTGCAGAGAGTGATTTCTTGTCCCTTTCTGGTCTACCTGTACTTTATAAATAGGAAGCCCCTTTTGTAGCCCACAGAGTGTGTGCAAAGTGTATAATTCATATATTCAGTCTGTCACCTGAGCTGTAAAAAGCAGAGAACTTCCCATTCTTTAGAAAGCTTACATTTCTATTTACTGTACAATCACACTCTGAAAACACTGTTGAAAACAGAAGCATATCAGTCTGAAGAATGACAAATAAACATACAGATATACCAAAGTGGCATAGATTTGTGGGGTTTTTGTTTGAGAATATCTGTACTTACTAAACCTGTAGTCACCTAGAATTGTTTAGAGTCACCTGGTCCCTGTAAGCATGGAAAAATTGGAGAAAACTGGAGAGTTTTTTTGGGATAAACTCCATTTAAGTCCTTTCTCAGTGAAATCCTAGATAAGAACCTGCTGCCTTGGAAGGACTTATTGATCACTACTGTCTTCTGAATTGCTTCTATATTTTCTGACTTGGGAGACTGTACCCTTGTAAGTGGCTTCTTAGCAGCAGGTGATCCACCAAGTGTCCCTCTGACATTACTTGGTGGCAGAGTGCCCTAATGTAGCAGGTGAAGAGATCCACAGGTACTGCTAAATCCAACAGATGGAATGACAGGGTTTGGTATTATTATTACTACTAATCCAGTCGAGTCTCCACTTAGATGTTTTATGTTCAGTGATACTGACATCCCAAGTGGATGACAGTATTTAGCCATAAAATGCTCACATTAATAATTCAACTGAATTTGGAATGGTTCACATTGCAGCTACTTAAAGTCAATTGCAGCCTTTTTCATGTGTGGTAAAATCCATCCCAAGGCTGAGAATACCTCATCTTCCCAAAAATGTGAATTTAATTTAACAAACCTGATTTGCTTAAGACAAACAAACAAACAAACAAACAAACCAACAAACAAAAAAAAAACCCAAAAGGACAAAAAAACCCCAAAAAACCAACAAAAAACCAACCAACCAACCAACCAAACAAACAAACAAAAAACTGAAAAACCCCTATGTTTTCAGCACTTGAAATTTTACAAATCATTTCTTGTTAGACTGCACAAAACTAGTCCATGACCCAGAACTGAATATTAGCATTTAATTGGCTATTTTTCCTCTAACATTTGCTGTTATGCACTTTTTTTTCTTCCTCTTTCAAAGCCCTAGGTACTGAAATGGGACTCTGTGTGGGAGAGGTTTGAGATAAGAAGTTTTCTCATGCAATTGATCAGCACAATTTCCTGAGCCTCAGGAGTGCCTGAGTGTCACAAGGCAGCAGCAGCCTAGCAACTACACACATTTTCCAGTGCCTCACTCTGAACTGGCAATGTATCCAGTTGCTCCTCAACACTCCACGTAATTAGAACATTTTTTTCTCTGCATGTCTTTAATGACCAGAATGTCACCTTATAAGCTTTACCTGAGTACCTTTAAAAGCGTTTTAAAAGAAACACTTGATGACGGATAGCTCTCATTTGTATATCCTGCCTTCTGTTTTCACTAAGTACCCAACTGGGTCTTTGTTCCCTGGTCTGCTTCATACTGCATGAGATAAGTATTCTTCACAACCATTTTGGTGGGGTTTTATTGATCAATAAGATCAACACGTTGTTTATTATTGTGTAACCATTTTACAGAGAATATCATAAGTAAAAATAAGCTAAAAGAAGACATAGAAGAGAACACACCTGTCAAAAAGGCTACTGCTACAAATATCTATTTTTAAGCAGCTGTCTCACTTTTCTTAGTTATTCATTGTGTATAGAGACAAATTACACTGAAATAGACTACTGTAAGAGTAGCTACTCTTTTTTAGCAGTGATATTTTATATATTGTATAACATAATGTGACCCTTTTGATACAAAACATGGAGCAGGACAGGAAACAAAGTTAAAGGTGCCACAAATATTTATAGAAAGATATATAGAAAGATTGTTTGAACAGGAAAATTGGAATTTACCAAATTCAGCAAATACCCAATGATGGTTTTTGTCACAGTATTTCAGTATTAGACTCATTACTCTGTCTATTTTCATGGGATGGAAAAAACATCCTGTGTAGAAAGACCTGTTACATGGAAGCAAACTGAATTTCTATGTGTTTCAACTAGTGGACAATTATAGATGCTTATGACAGCATTATCAGATTCAATTAAGACAACAGTATCACATTCTGCTTAGAAAACCTCTTTAGAGGTATGAGTGGATGGAAGTTGATATGACAGAGATTCATTTCTGCTCAAACCATGTCTATGAAAACCTACTATACGTTAAATTAAATGATAGATACCGAATGTCTTTCTTAATATCAAATCTTGATTAAATAATAAATAAAGAGCCCTTAGCATTCTATCCAATACTGCTGACTCTGTAGTCAGCGAAAGCACTATGTGTAACCAAGTTTAGATTCCATACGATATAGAGCCAGATATTATCTTGTTTTGATGTGTTTATAGACAACTAAACTCTGAAAGAGGTAGTTTTAGGCATGTCTTGAACCTCTGACTCTTTAAATGATGTTAGGAAAACATTTTCAAGTACAAACATATTCATACTATGTTTATGGTTGCACTGGTAAACTTGTTACAGATATATAGTTTCTATACACTATATTGACATGTTGCCACTTTGCTTGCTCTCTTTAAAGTTTCCCAAGATTATAGTTTAAGTGAGTAATAGGATGGCAAAAATATCCTGAAGTGACAAAAGCTTCTATGTGAATTGTAATGCTAAGCCTAGAATAATTTTTGTTTTAAACAAAATGGGAAGGGAAAATGAATGTCTTGTAGTCATAATGAATAATAATTTTTTCAGATTTTTGTTGCATTTGAAAAACAGCTTTGTTAGTCCAATGAAATGGTAGTAAGGATTATAAACTAATCCTTTTTGATGAAAATGAGAAATATGAAATAGCATAATCCTTTCAGTTAGACGTAACAGCTGCCAAATGCACACTGTTAAGAAACTAAGGAGAAAGGAGGAACTCTCAGCTTGTCCCCTTTATGAGCACAGGGCAGAGGCAGACAGCTACAGCCTCAGTGGAGTAGTTCCTTGGAGTGCTTAATGAACTGAGAAATTAGTTTTCTTACTTTGGAGTACTCACTTTAAAGAACACCTGAATATCTCTGATCATTTTTACTGCATCTGCATCAATCAGTGTTGTAGTGAAACATTTATATTTGAAGCAAAACATTTATGCAGAATGAATAATTTAAATAATCTGAATAATCTGAACTGTATTTCAAATGCTGTCACCTGTAAACCAGTATTGCAGAGAGGGAAGGCTCCTGCAGCACAGTGTGGCTTTAGGACAATGCCAAGAGCATAGTATGAATATCTACAACACTTACCTTAGAATATAACTTCTGACATATTAAAAGAAGATTGCCTCATCATATGTTTTAATCTGAAGGCAAACAGATTGCTTTCAGTGGCAGGACTCCTCAGAGATTTACTGTCCTACAGCACCAGCTGACATGGTGCTAATTCAACGTCCCCTCTTCCCCAGCTTTTACTGCTACCCTGTATCTTGGTTTGGGTTTGTTTTGGTTTTTTTTGAGGGAGTAGGGTTGTTTCTGTGTTGTTCATCCTCTTCTTTTCAATGTTCTGTGTCAGAATTTCACTGGTTTTCATGAGAATAATCTCAGATAACTGTGAGTTTGTATATATGGATAAGAAAGCTATGGGTGAGCTACTCCCCTATACTCCTTTCTGACTCAACGGAGAAGAACAGGCTAGTTTACAGTTTCAATATGTCTATCTGGCCTGGTTTTGGTGTCTGCATTAGAATGGAATGCATCACATCTCAGAAGCATGTATTTCTTTCCTTTGGCTCCAGGGGGAAGCTGTATGAGTCATTCATATGTACATGTCTATGCTATAGATAAACATATTTGATCAGAAGAATTGCACCTTTGAATGCTTTGGTCAGAATGATAACAAAAAGTCATACTGCATAAACTTCAGATTTGGTAGGAAGTTGGGAAACACACTTCTGAGGTCAGTTTAATTTTCAGAGCTTCATCTTACACCACCTAGTCAACAGTAAATTTTTTTGGCAGAATGAGGTCTTGCATGCACCCTGGGATTACAATCTCTTGAGTTAATGAGTTATTTCGTGGATATGAAGGAAGTTTCTGTGAAGATCTCTAGGTAAAATGATTTAAGTCGCTTATATGGTCAAGGTTTTTATGCCACTGTGCCAATCAATAGGACTTCTATTCCTATTCAGTCAGTACAATCTGAAACAGAGTTCACTCACTCCATTTGGTTGTGTTACAAGAACTGGAAAATCCTATTGTGAACAGCACCTTGCTCTGGTGATAACTAAATAGGGTGCTGTGTGCCCCATCTACTGTTTCTGAATCAGGAAAAAAGAACATGGTGTCAAAATTAAGCAACAAAATATATGCTTGAAAAGAAAAGAAAAGAAAGAAAAGCCATATCTGCTGCCATTTTATCTTTTTCAGTAAACTGGCAAAGTAAATTTACTGCTCAAATCTCTGCAAGGATTTGACCATCTCATGTTGTTGCACTAACGGCATGAACAGCATTCTGCCTTTCCTTTGTTTTGTGTTCATACTGAAAGGTGTATCAAGACAGACGGTACACTGAGAAACTGAGGTGCATGGCTAGGGGAGATGCTGTTGAGGGCACCATATGTGCAAATGCTTGGGAAAGGTATGGAGAGGAGCAGCTCACTGGGAACTGCAGAGTCCTTTTCTCTTTCTCCTATTTTTGTATTCATTGATATCTCTTTTTTAGGGCTTCTTTGAAAGCTGAACCTGAATGTACAAGTCAGTTAAGACTGATCAGGCAAAACACTCAAATTCATCAGTCCTGTTATATTCACAGAATCATAGAATCATAGAATCAGCTGGATTGGAAGTGACCTCCGAGATCATCAAGTCCAACCCTTGATCCACTACCGCTGCAGTTACTAGACCATGGCACTAAGTGCCACATCCAGTCTTATCTTAAAAATTTCCAGGGACGGAGAATCCACCACTTCCCTGGGCAGCCCATTCCAATGCCTGATTACCCTCTCTGTAAAGAATTTCTTCCTAATATCTAACCTAAACCTCCCCTGGCACAGCTTAAGACAGTGTTCTCTTGTCTTGCTGATAGTTACGTGGGAGAAGAGACCAACCCCCACCTGGCTACAACCTCCTTTCAGGGAGTTGTAGAGAGTGATGAGGTCTCTCCTGAGCCTCCTCTTCTCCAGGTTGAACAACCCCAGCTCCCTCAGCCTCTCCTCATGGGACTTGTGCTCGAGTCCCTTCACCAGCCTTGTTGCTCTTCTCTGGACCTGCTCCAGCAGCTCAATATCCTTCCTGAACAGAGAGAAGCAGCGCTGGACACAGTACTCGCAGTGTGGCCTCACCAGTGCTCAGTACAAGGGAAGAATCACTTCCCTGGACCTGTTGGTCACAATGTTCCTGATACAGGCCATTGGCCTTCTTGGCCACCTGGGCACACTGCTGGCTCATGTTCAGGTCCCTTTCTGCCTGGCTGCTCTCCAGCCACTCTGCCCCCAGCCTGTAGTGCTGCAGGGGGTTGTTGTGGCCAAAGGGGAGGACCCGGCACTTGGCCTTGTTGAACCTGTGTCTGATAACTGTAGAGGAAGTGTTTAGCAGAGCTGCAGCTACAAGCAGCTTTCAGACTGTTATCCAAATCATGCATCTGAAAAAAACCCAGCTACTTTTCATTTGGAGGAAGTGGAAAACTTAGCCCAAGTTCATTATTTGATGTTTCTTGCCAGAAAACTTTTTTTGTATGTGTGGAAAAAGAAAAAAGGAATCATCATTACCTTAAAATTATTTTTACCAAATGAACAGTTTCTTCTGTCCCCTCACCTCTGCTTTGCAGATATTTATCCTGTAGTACATGCCTGCACAACTGACTGAAATGAAATTTAGACTCATTATCTTCTGAGGTGGAACTAAATCACTGTAGCAGCACTAATCTAAATGAACACCATGGGGCAAACAGCAGTGAATCAGCAGACCTTTTGCTGCAGCAATTTTTTCTTTGTAGGGATAATACTGTTTTCAGGATGAAAGTGCAAGAATTTGTTCAGACAGCACATGTAAGCCACTTACATTCTCAAATCCACATTAGGAAACTCAAAACATATACCATGTGTTCACAAACCTTCCCCAAATGACTCCACGTTTATAAGCACCAGGACAGTGGTAAGTATGCATAAAGTGGTTTGTTAAATTTAACATGTATTACTGCCACCAACATTGGATCTAAATTGCTTGAGCAATTTAAATGACATTAATAGCACACAGAAAAAAATTCCATTTAATACGAGGGAAAGTAGAAATATACTTCCTTTCTAGCCACATGATCTGGTTTTGTCATAACATCAAGGTGAATTCTCCAGTTGCCCAAGGCTATATTCCTGACCACCATGGACAAAGTTTGAGATTATGGTGGTTTTATCCATTACATATGTAAAAAGACAAATTAGTATTCTCACATTGAAATAATAAAGCTCTGTTGGTGAACACTTCTTAAGAAGCTTGTTCAATATCTGAAGGAATAAAATGGCTTAAATCTGCAAATATTTGCAGAAATTCTCCCATATGGCACATGGAATTAATTTATCAGTATTAGGAAAAATTATACTGGCTAATACCACACAGAATAAATATTATACTGTCTTTATATATATATGTAAATTTTTCATCCTTCCATTTCTTTGCACAAAAGGACTAGGATGTTGGGACTCTATGCTACAAAAGAGGGAACATTCTCCTTTGACTCAGTGTTAAAGTACAACATGTCTGTGTGCCTGCTCTGATGAAAATTATGTTAAATTTTAACCCTGTATTATAAACTGTAGATGAACTGAATTCAATAGATGCAGGTGACCCTGACTAAAGACCCTGTATTGAATTCTCTGTATAATGAGAAGCTTAACTGCTTCCAAGATCAAACTCTCAACAAATTTTGATCCCAGAGACAGAAACAAAACATTTGTCATGACCTTCACTGTTTTTTCTCTACTCAAATTATTATTATTCAATATTTAAAGGCAACCATGAGCACAAAATTTTACACAGAGAACAAAAAACTCATTCTTGATGGCAAGAACATGAAGTCTTGATGATTAAATAAAAACAAATGATGAAACATCAGCAAAAGTTTGGAGTAATGAGGAAGAAGGTATTGAATCAGATTGGTTCTTTCACGCTATAACATGGTCCTTTTTTCAGTTGTATAAACAGGGAATGGTGTTTGGATGCCTGTTGACTGTAGGATAGAAATGGCATTGCACTGTCTACTGTGAGTTAATTCTTCATCACGGTTTTTAATTTTGTGAAATTCAAGAAGCAACATTCAGAATATTTGCTGATTTTTGACACCAATATTAATCCTGTCAACCTCACAAAGTCTGATTCATTTAGCAGAGATTTTACGAGTGTGTTAGAACTGTGAATATAATACAGCAGCTAGGCAAATATTTTCTGAATGTATTCTAAAACTGTATTCTAATGAATTTTAAAACTGCTTTTCTGAAAATTTTACTCCAAAAATGAGACGTTAACTTCAGAAAACTGTTATTATTAACATATTCTTCTTGTCTTATTAAAATAAGAAATTACGTTCCTCTCAATTTTATTTATACTTCCTCTGTTTATTGTTTTACCTGTAACACCGTAGTGACATTCTTAGGAAGGAATTCTAATTACTTTCGATTATGTTTTTAATTGCCTTGTTTAAGCTTGTTGCATTGTTTTGTGAAAAATATCAGATGCCTTTCCCAAATACCCACATCAAGAGCATTGCACTGAGCCAGTTCGGAAAGAGTCAGTCCAATTATTTTCATCAACAGTTTTGAGCCTTTCCAAATTCAGATCAAAATCTGACACTCCAAAGCAGACTTTGAGAGTATTAGAGAAATATGAGATGACAGTACCCTGGCCACAGCTCTTGGAGAGCTGGGCCTCATGTGTCAGTAGGCTTAACAGGGATATGTGATTTCCACCATTATAACTTCTTTTAAAGATTATTTTATGATGGTATTAACCCCTACCGGAAGAACATTTCTGTTCCTGTACTAATCTGCTAAAATTTTATTTTGTTTATATTGGTAGTGTAACAGCCAGTTTTAAACTGCCATCAACAGTTTCAAAAGTACACAATGCTTGCAGTTGAAAATAGTGTAGTTTAACTGATTTCAAACTCTCAACACTAACACCAAATCACACTGTCAGTGTTTCTTGAAACATGACAAAAATTCAGCCTACAGTTCCAAAAACTTACTCTTTATCTCAGTAGGAGCTCCATATATGAATCTGGAGGTGGACTATGTTTGACAAGGGCTTGGTTGGTGTTAGGAGTTGGACTTCTGTCATCTTTCCAACTCAGGATATTCTATGATAATAGGAGCTGTTATTGCTCCTTTGGATGTTAAATTGGAGTATTCAGTATTGCTTCTATATCAGTATTAGGTTTAGGTCAACAATTCTCATGTGTGTTAGTCCAGGTCTCCATCTTTATGATTTCTGATACAGTCTGGAGGCCCCGACCCTGCAGCTGCTCAGCCCTTAGCTTCTGAGTGTTCTCTGGGGGGACACCAGCAGGACTGGGGCCATTTGGATCCTGATGGAGGAGGATGCTAATTTAAAGCCCTTGGCAACAAACTTTACTATCCAAGGAAGACTCACAGAAGAGGCTTTGTATAGCTGAACACATGGAGTAGGACACAGGGAGGACCGTGTTATTGAGAATACCTGAGGCATGTCCTAGTGTGGGAGGAGGGTTGTTAAGAGTGGTCTGAACTGGGCTCTTCCCGACTTGCAGCTGGTGACTGGATCCTTCATGGCTGCAGCATCTTGTGAAAGGACTAAACATCTGCAGAGTCACCCTGTAGCCAGAGGTAACTGTAAGGATATAGCCCAGCTGTGAGCAGGAGGCAGATTTCCCTCCAGGAGATGCATAAAGTGCAAGCTGGCTGAATTGTGGTTGCTCTGGAAACCACCCTTTGGGTATCTTTACTCTAGTAAGTGTAATTTCTCAATCATAACATTACACTAATAATGTTCTAGGTTTTAATATCCCCTTTTAGAGTCAAAAGAGAAAGGAGAAAGCAGAAGTATAGCTCATTGCAGATTCAAATGAGTGAACATACATTTACCTGAATATGTATTATCATAATAACATTAATAAGCACTGCACTAATCTTTATTTGAATGACTAATTAAAATAATTGCAAATGCACATATTTGATGGTATGGGTGTCTAACCGGATTTTTAAAAATGTCTTCTGCTTTGCCTTGGGGTTAAGATCCATGCAAAATCCACTCACAAGCCTTGAAAAACAGTCACAGTGAAATGGTGTAATGATGGGATATTTTAAGGGACACTTCTAAATCCTCTTCAGGAAAAAATATATGTTTATAAAACAAATTATTTAAAAGGGTATAAATGCATAGATATTGTTTTTAAATTCATTCAGAGCTTCTTTTTTTTATTCCTATAAGAATAAATAGCTATCTCCTTCTATATGTATTGTAGCTTTCACAGTGTTTTACTGTTTGAAACAATGCTTCTTGTAAGCAAAATGAGGCTTGTGGGTTGTCCTTTTCACCACAAAAAGGAAACAGCAATAGCATAAAAATGACAAAGCAATAATCATGAAAAGCTGCATGAGATTTTTGGGGTTTTTTTACAGCTGTTAGAGGGGATAAAGCTTTTGTTGGAAGCAAAAAAAGGAAATATTCAGAGAGGATAAATATCCATGGAAACATCTGTCCCTGAAGCAAAGGAAGGCAGAAGGCAGAGACACCAGACATGTACAATTGGATAAATTTGTTTGTTGGTATTTAGGATGATTTCTGGTTTTGTTAAAAAGAAAAAAAAAAAAAGGAGAATCTTAGACAAATGGTCTTTTGCAGGTGCAGAAGCTCATAGTTTTGATGACAGATTGAGTGGGTGACAGATTAGTCAAGGGAGTCAGAAAGGCATTAAAATATTTAGTAAAGAGGAGACAATGAAGCCATCACCAAACCACAGCATCTGATCTCTCATAGATCCAAGTCATGTAAGGTACAGATCTACTTGTAACATTTTGATGCCAAGGGCATAAATAGTAATCAGAGAGTTTTGGAGATGTCCATGAACTGATGAAATATGGTGGAATTGATGTTTGTGAACTTCAGTGATATGTTTTTTTCTGGCTAGGGTTTATGGATAGTGATTGCGGTGTATTCTATAAGGATAAGTTTAGAGGAAAAGCAGTTATTGATTCAAATTCATGGGCAATTCAGAGTTATGTGGCCCAGATTCCCGTACACTACAGCTCTTACAGTCAAAATTAGAGACAATAGAGCTGTGGACTCCTATTACAGATTACCAAATATCAGGGCAGATGAGAACAGCACAAACTAGTTCTTGAACACCCATACCTAACTTTTATGACAAGAAATATGTTCTTGTGGGTAACTTTGGTGCTGAACAAAGTCCTGACCATGGTGGAATTTCACTCTGGCCCAAAGGACCATGATGATCTCCGTTCATGGACAAGCTCCCCAGCCCTTATGTTTATTGTCCCTCCGCTCATGTACAACACGCTGCATCTGATAGGGATGCCCAAAATGGGGGGGATTCCCAACAGGAAACATTTAGTTTGTGCCATAAACTAGAGAAGGTGTGTGGTAACGTATTCAATAGAGAGATATTTTAGTATGCTGAAGCTTTACAATGCTTTTAACATCCAGCTGTTTTGTCTGAATATGTATGGAGTTATATCCTGAATGACACATTTGGATGGTGTAAAAAACATGCACTAACTGTTCTTTGTACTGGCCATGTAATGCTGATGAATCACATTTCTAGAGATTTCTCTCCCTCTCTCTATTTTTCACTTTCACGGGTGTGCTAGTGGTGATTTGAACAACTGGGATTTTTCCATTCAGACGCTTCAAACTGTGTTTAACAGAAAAAGCAAAGGGGAAGGCTGCTTTGGGTTTTCATAGCACACTGCAGTGTACTGGAAAATAGTCATTTCAAGGACAGGTAAACATAAAAAATACAGCAATTCTGCTGATGCTTTGCTTCTGGTGACAGAAGTTTGGCTTTCCTGGTGTGCAGAAACCCAATATTTGGATTTTTTTTTTTTTTTTTTAAGAATTGAAATCTGAGACAATTTAAAGCACAGAGTTGACTCTAACATGTATTTATTTGTTTAGTGAAGTAAACCTTGCCATATAATCTCTAACCTGCAGAAGAGTATGTAGTAGTACGGCTCCATACAGATATGATTTTAGGTGATTCAGTTAAGGCAAATTATCATATCAAGTGACTACTTAGGAAGGTATTAACTATTTTCATTTTTTTGGAAATAACTGTGTGGGTTTTTTGGTTTGGGGTTGTTTCTTTCAGGGATCTAATATGCATCTATAAAATCTTATCAGATCTTTATATTTCTGGATATATATCTCTAACCTTTTTTACCTGGATATTTGTATCCAATATATGACCTCATCAGCAGCTTCTTCTGTCTTGACTTCAGCACTCTGTCCCATCTAGGAGCTTTCAGCAAAATCAAGAGAACCTGAATCCTAATAAAAACTTTATGTCTTGGCAGCTATGAGCCTACAGCAAAGTTTGCAGTGGCACATGGCCATGTTTAAAGAATAAGTGATAGACAGGCATTATACAGGATCTTCATCTTTATATCAGGACAAAAATTCAAACGTATTTGTATATATATGTGGGAAGTATCCTTCTTTAAATTCAACATTTAAGTTTCTCTTCCCCCACTGCAGTTGTTAAAGTTTTTATGTCAAGACCCCACTGCTTCTACTTTAAACATACTGGATGGAATTCATTTAATCTAACTGTAATATCTTAAAATCTATATATTATGTCCCTATTTCAGCTGGGGTAGTGTTAATTTTCTTACTAGTAGTTGGTACAGTGCTGCGTTTGGGATTTAGGATGAGAACAATGTTGATAACACACTGATGTTTTAGGTGTTGCCGAGCAGTGCTTACACTGAATCATGGTCTTTTCAGGTTCTCATGTCCTGCCAGTGAGAAGGCTGGTGAGGCACAAGAAATTGGGAGGGGACATGGCCTGGACAGCTGACCCCAACAGACAAAAGAGATATCCCATATCGTATGGCATCATAGTCAGTATATAAACTGGGGGGAAAGCTGACAGGGAGCTGCTGCTCAGGAACTGACTGGGTATCAGTTGGTGTGTGGTGAGCAATTGTTTTTCATTTGCATAACTTGTTTTACCTGGGTTTTATTTCTCTCTTTATTGTTATTTAACTTGTCATTAAATTATTGTTATTGTTATTATTATTATTATTATTATTCAATTATTAAACTCTCTTTTTATCAACCCACTAGTTTTCTTACTTTTACTTTACCAATTCTCTCCCCCATTTCTCAGAGTGGAATGAGCGAGTGTCTGTGTGGTGCCTAGTTGCCAGCTGGGATTAAACCACAACAATTTTGATCCATTCTAAATGTTTGTCTAAGCAAAACAGCACTGAAAATGCATGTTTCTTTCCATTCTCCATTACAAGACATGAGACAGTTAAAATGTGTAACCTTTGATTCCTTTTTGCTAAATGGAGATAAATTCCAGCCTCTATTTTCACACACTCTCTTTCCTGAGCAGCTGCTTGTTTTAGGTCACTTTTTTAGGTCACTTGTTTGTCTTTCAGTGCACCATTTGTAATCTTCTGGCTCTTAACTAGAGTTACACCAAACTGAGGAGCCTACAAGCATCTCTATGAAGCACTCTAGAGAGCACTCAGAGCTACATCACCACAGAGCTTCAAGCTGCCCTGTGTAGTGCCATCTCAGGTGACAGAAGCAGTACTGCTACCTTAGCACAGTGTTGCATCCAAGCAGGTAGGGAGAAAGCTGTGCCCTACTTGACTGGTATCAAGGACATATTGCTTCCTATTTGGAAGGATACTCTGTTGCCAGCATCTCTGAGCTCTATGCACTGGTCTACATGGTGTAGATTGCATCTGTATGTGTCCAGCAGCTGTTTTATTCTCCTGTCCCTTCAGTCCTAACAAATCACAGCACAAAAGTCAACAGATACAAAAATATGTGATCTCTAAAAAGGATCACATATGATCTCCAAAAAGCAGCTTCACAGATCCTCATGCAGCATGTTGTCACTGATTCCTCAGGAGTTATTCCTGACTTACATTCTCGAAAATGTAGCACTGGAACAGGCTCCCCAGGGAAGTGGTCACAGCACCAAGCCTGACACAGTTCAAGAAGCATTTGGAAAATTCTCTCAGGCACATAGTGTGATTCTTGGAGTGTCTTGCACAGGGCTAAGACCTGGACTTCAATGATCCTAATGGTCCATTCCAACTCAGCATATTCTATGATTCTATGATTCTTTGTGAAAATAGATATCCGGATTTTTTTTCCCCTGAAATTGCTATTTCCAAAACAAGGAAAACTTAAAAGATTTTAGATTCAGAACTACCAAAAGGTTCATTTCAATTCTTTCTTCTCCCCTGACATCTTAAATGGAATATTTACATTAAATATTAATGTAGTAAAATCAGATTTGAAACATTTTAAAAATTAATGTAAAACCAAACATGTTTGATATCAGAACAAACCAAGAAAATAGCTTTAATTTATTTTGTTAACAATTTAGGCAAAACTGGCCCAAACCCACAAAATTATTTTAGTAAAACTGTCCTTTCTGACAGAAAACTAAGTGTATTTTTTCCCTGTTCATTCATATATTTTTTCACAGAATTTTTGAAATTGCATTTTATATTTTTTGTTACAAAACAAGAGACGTTCTACTGCAGCTGGACTCTGTTTCCAATGAGATATTGATGGCACAGTCTAGAAGTTTAACTGTCGTGATTTTGCTGGGGTTTTTTTCAATTTTGGATGCAAAGCATTGCTTTAACTTTTGAAAAATATACTTCATTGCAAGACACATGGAAAAGGTAAAGGAAATGGAAATGGAAAGCATGTGTACCTCTGTGGAATCACTCTTTTTGTTCATGTAACACATACTGGACCCTATCTCAGTAGAACAGGGAAGATCATCTAGTTGATGAGTGTCACTGGAACGTGGGGAAAAAAAGCTGGTGACAGCTTCCTATTTATCCACTGTGACAGAAATCTTATGGAAAAGTAAACATTTGAACCACCACTGAAAGAGCAATCTCTCTTAGGATTGAAATCACCTCTCTCTCTTCTTGATGACTGAAGAGCCCCAAGTAGGATTTCTGAAATAAAATATCATGAAGGTTATTCAAGTGGCTTCATGTTACTAGCTTTTACATTTATCTGTTATGAAATATCCTTATTTGTGACGAAGTCACATGGAAGTAAAACTAGTAACAATTCTTTCTTATTTATTTACGAGATTTAAGATTAATTCCCAAGGCTACCAAGTTGTGATGTGAAACAAATGTGAAAATTCAGCCATATGTTGCACAGCTGGACATGGCTAGCAGAAAGTAAAACATGTCTTGACCTGAAACGAAGCATATCAATGAGAACTAACCTGTGGTTGAATGTCAGAAGAGGCATCAAAAACTTCTATTTTCCTTTAGTTTTTCAAGCAGATGGTGAACTATTCAGGCTGGAAAGAAGGGAGACTGTTTTTAGAATTCTTAGAGAATTAATTGCATCACAATGAGCAAGTGACTTTTTTGTCTTTTGCTGGAAGGCTGTTTTTGGAATAGGTGGATCTGACACTATGCAGTTAAGTATATTTAAAAAAAAACAAAACAGGATCTTTTTTTCCTCTTTTCTAGAGCTTAGGCACCTTTGAATGAAGGTTGATGTGTTGGTTTTAAAGTAAACTGCATACTCATAAAATATGGTTCTACAGTACTCTGAAAATGAAAACATAAAAAAGTGATTCCTTGTTTTCTCCTGTGGAGATTTACAGTTGATTTGTCTCCCTGGCAGGCTGCAGGGACAGCTGAAGTAACACAGTCCAGAGTGAAGCAGGGTAAGGTATCTATGCAAAGAGGCTTAGAGAATATCAGTTTCTACAGTGAGGCTTAGTGTGTCCCCAGCAAGAAAAGCAGAGAGGAAGGTGTGTAGCATGGTGGCAGCCATTCATCTTTACAGTGCATAGGAGGTGTGGAAAACCACCTAGTTTGGGCTGATTTGTATCTCCTACGTACAGTCAACATACATTACTGGAAGAGACTTGTCCAGCTCCAGAACTCCACTAGAGGCCAAACCCAGCTTAGTGGTCAGCTAATCTTTCTATGAAGATATGCTAGGGTCAGATACAGAATATCAGATGGACAGTTTGAGTATTGTTATAGGATAAGTTACTATAGAATGAGAAGCCTTTTAAACTCTGCAATGGTGTTTTGGAATAGATCTTAGAATCTTGAAATCAAAGAATGGTTTGTGTTGGAAGGGACCTTTAAAGGTATCTATTCCAACCTCCCTTCACTGAGTAGGGACATCTTCAACTGGACCAGGTTGCTCAGAGTCCAGGGATGGTGCTTCTCTTTTTATATTATTTTCTAAGTTTTGTGAAATTACTACTCAAAATGGCACTCTTTCAAGGAGAGAATAGAGTAAATGTAAAGAACCATAATGTTTCAGTCATTGAAGATTAAATTCAGTTTATATAAAAACTTAGGTTATTGAGCCAGCCTTTTTTTTCTAATAAAAAGGTTCTCAAATATATAGGTTTTAAAAAAGAAAAGGTGGGAAAGTGGGATACCTAGATTATACATTTCAGTCCAAGTTTTCTTTATGTTTCTCTCAGCCCATACTAGAATATCTCTCCGGTATTTTCTTGGATTTAGTTATATCAAAAAAATTCTCTCCTCCATAGCTTTGTTGATTATGCAATGCTGACAATACTTGCAGGCTTTCTGTCTGGCAGTAAAGGCAGGAAAAGTGACAATGACTCTGAAGAAGAAGAAATGCTGAGTGTGAAGTGTAATTTTTTAAGAGATTGTTTCTAGTGATGTGCTTGTACTTCCTTTCAGTCTGAAAAATAAATCTTAAATTTTTATATTTAAATCAGAAAGTATAGAAATTATACATATCTATATTATCATATATAGAAAGCAGAAAATATAGAAAGTATAGAAATCTGGGCACAACTTGGAAATAAGAGCCTTCCTTTCTTCATGTGACTGCCAAGTTCTGAAGATGATCAAAGTCAATCAGCATAGCTGAGAAGCATTTGGCGAACCTCCATAATAGTATGATGCAGTACATCCATATCTAAGAATAAATGCCAGTAAAGATTATGTCTACTATAGAGAATACGTGTTCTACAGATTATGTATTTTATGTTGAAAGGTTCTTGCACTGGTATGGTGGAGCTTCTTTGGAAGGTTACAAATATTACATCCTGCTTTTATGTTGAAATTCATACATACGTATTCCTATCTTTCATTATTTCTGTTATTTTTTAGGTTATGACAGTGTATGTGAACTAGTAGAGCTGAGTAAAATCAGATATAGAAGTAACACAGGATGGACAACCCTGTGAAACTGAGGAGGAAGGTGAGTGAAAGTGTATAAGGGATATGAGGCAGTAGGGGCTGAGAGTGTGGTTGGGCTGTAGAGCAAGGTGGGAGCTCAGCTATTCTGCAAAGGACACAGCCTTGTGGCATACTGGAACTGATGCATCCATTCAGTAAATGACACTGATGAGATCTGAGGGGAGGCCTCCCAGTATCTCTCAGTTGGGCAGGTTTGATTAGGGAGCTGTAAGGAAGCTCAGGCTGGGAAGTTTGATAGCAAAGAATGGCTGACTCAAAAAAAAGAGCAATGAACAGGTGAAAAGCTATTGTGCTGAGCTCAGCAATTGTAATAATAAGGAGGCTTTTAATAATTTTTACTGCTATCAGTCTTCTATTTACCAGCAAAACTCTGCACTGCCTGTGATAATAGTTCATACTGTTTGCTGTTGAAGTATCAGATGGCAATATTCTTCATCTGCTGATTTGAAAACCCAGGAATACAAACCTCTACTCTCAAAGGCAATCTACCTTTCATGCTTTATGGAAATGAAAGTAGATTGATTTTTGTAGAGTCAAGGTTTCATGTATTTCTTAGGGAAGGTGATGCCCATCATCTGTGCTAGGACAGAGTCAGAGCCTCTGGGGCTGGCAGAACAAGCCTCTGTAATGGATGGTGGAAAGGGCTCAGATTGTGTTTCATCAAGCACAGCAATGGACCTATAGCAACCACCAGTTACAGTCACAGGATGCTGCTTCCTTCTAGAAATATCAAAAATAAGGCTGTTCGTGAAACCGAGTACTGAATATATCTGAGAGTAGCACAGTTGTGACTATGCAATGGGAATAGGATGGAAGAAACCAAAAGCAGTAAGAAGCTATTTAACTAGCAGCATCTTTAGTACAGCAAGTCAGTGTTAGGCTAAAACCTTTCCCATCTCAGAAAGAGTTATCTTTCACATTCCAAGTTACTTCCACAAGATGAGCAGCAAGGCCATTTCATCAACACTTAATAGCATTTGTCAGGTGGGAAAGAAGAGAGTAGGGAAATATTTTAAAGAAGAAGAATGTACACTTTTTTTAACAACATATGAGTACTGGAAAAGGATGTTGAGCCATACTAGGGCGATTTTTCATTAATGACAAAAGTGTATAATTTTTTTCTCATCAGGATTTCATCCATCAATGGAAACGAGAAAATAAAGATGACATCCTAAGCCTACTGAAGTAAATTAAAACACTTCCAGTTATTAAATGGGAGCTATTTTTTCTCATTACTAATTTCATCAGCGGGTAAGTATATTTAGAGAGAGAGAGGCCAAGAACCTGATGGAAATAGTTCTGATCTGACCTGAGGCATGAAGTAAGATAAAATTATGATAGCTACTGTGTAAATGAAGAGATGAGAAACCTTAATATATAGTTCATACAATATTGTTTATTAAGGTACGTAGGTAGGAAATAGTAGTGCCACAAGTAATTCCAAGCAAAAGGTAAAATTTAGGTTTTGGAGGGGTTTTGTATTGTTTTGGTGGGATAAACACATGAACACGAACAAAACTAAAATGTCTCATTCTAGCTGCTATATAAGCTCTGAGAAGGCAGTTTCTTATGATATTAGTGTTTAAAACTCATCACATTATTTGGGAGGCAGTAGGGTTTGTAATAATTTTACTTTCTGCACACTGAATCTTCAATGTGGGCAATGAGAAAGTCCTGACTCCTGGGTTAACTACCAAAAAAAATTATTACTACTGCTCATATTACTACATTCCAGAGTAGAGAAGAACAGTAGAAATCCTTGCCTGAATAATATCACCTATTTATTTTTGTAGGTCCAAATCATGGTGACTTTTTATAATAATGACTATGTCTAATTTTAAAGTTGTTGTCTATATTAAACCACATTCTTGGGCAGGATGAGCTCATTAGACTCCTGGCAGTCATCCTAGGAGAAGGACAACTCCAATCCCAAACCCGGGCAGATGGAGCTCGCTTAGCCCTGTAAGGCCATCCATCTAAGAGAAGGTCACTCTAATCAAACCTACGTCCTGAGGACCTCACTGCCACCGTCCAAGCTCGCTCGGCCCTGGCAGATGAACCTCAGGATTAAAGGGTGGGTTCAGTTCCGCGCACACTGTGTCCCACCTAAAAAATCCTTTGTGCAGGCTTGAAGCCCGCATGAGAGGAGCCCCGAAGAAAAGATACAAGGACTCCCTGAAACAACATCTCAGCCTTGGCCTTATTGATCACCATAACTGGTCTACTCTGGCCTCAAATCGGGAGGCCTGGAGACACGCCATCTATAACGCAGCTGTCTCCTTCGAGAACACACGCAGGATCACTCTCGAGGAAAAAAGGCAACGCAGAAAGAACCATGTCTTGCAGAATACACCATCTAAGGAGTCTTTCTGCTGTGCCTTTTGCAATCGGATATGTCTGTCACGTATTGGCCTCATAAGCCACCAGCGTGCCTGTAGCAAATGTGGATAGTGCCTTCCTAAATCTTCGTTCGCGAAGCCCAGTAATGATGAATGAATATTAAACCAGTGAACTAATGGAGCAGAAAACTCAGTTGGACTCCCTATTCTGAGCAGTTCTTGCCTGTTATACAACTTGGAGCTTTTTGGAGACAATATTTTCAAATCCTAAGAAAACTAGCTACAACTGGGTGCAGTTTTGATAGTTAAGATAGCCAGTCCCTCCTTGTACGTTTTATATGGTTCTAGGTAGTAACAATGTTTAGTGTAGAAGGTTAAAAGTTTAAATCCACCAGAAAGTCTAGACAGGATTGCATTGAATGGATGTCATTCTTACTCAACAACCATTACGAGGCAGCCTTCACCCTTTTTGTTTCCATCTCAATAGCAGAAATAATTTTAGTCATGTAACACTGTTTCAAAATGAGATTTTGAAAGGGAAGCTCTGTTAGAAATAACCCCTACTTCTTCCGTTTGACTCAACAGGAAATTTTTCTTTATTTCATAGATCCTGGGGAAAAATTCCACAGCTGTTTCATTCCCCAGAGGCTGGTCCACAACTGTCCTGCTGGGATGTAACCTTCTGCTTCAGCTTCAGCAGGGCTGTGCCTGTGGACCGTGATAATATTACTGGGTGTTTCTGTCCTGTCATTGAGATTAAAGACTTGATTCTTTCCCAGCCATTCCTTTTCTTAATTTGCTGAGGAAAAACTGGTTGTCACAGGCACTGCAATATTCAAGCTAAATTCTGTTTATATAAAGTAATGTAAAAGTAAGGTATAGGTAGTAGATCTTAGTAAGCAAATAAAGGCCACTGAAAAACATAACTTAGAGAAACCACGTCCTCTTAAGTCTGCTGAAAATAACAGAGGCTGTGAAGATATTTTGCCAGGTCAGCTCACTATGGCTTGTATTTCTCTCTTTCTCTCTTGCTGTTTTCTTTCTTCTTTCTTTTCTCAACAAGACTTTAAAAATGCAGATTATACTTTGCATCTGACACAAATAGTGTATCTATACCGTTGTCTGCATTCCTGATAATGCACGTAGCTTTGTATGCTGAAGTCATGTAAGAAAGTAAAGCTCTCTATATTCAATTCAGTAGCTGAACTCTTGTCATGACGCAGAACTTTTCCTCTTCTTGTCAGAGTGTTGTCAAGGGTCCCTTTGGATATAGAAAAATGCCAGATTTTTTCTTTAAAAAATCTGCAGATCAAATTTGACATTTGTAGGACATCAAAGTCTGTCTCTGATGTGTACCTCTGTCTCTCAGTCACAGAAACATTTATCCCTGCTTGTTTTGCAGCTCATGTATTCTCACTTACAAGGATGTCCTATATTTCTACTTTTACAGGCATTATTATGCAAGGCTGTATTACAAAACCATGTGATTTTTTTGGTGGAAGTTATTAGAAGAAGGATGTATAATCTGATCCAAAGTCAATCTTGACTTCAGATATTTTGAAACAAATCTGAGTTATGGCCCAGAAGGCAGCTCTAACTTATATAATTGTATTTTTTTATTAACTCTTAAAGCATCATGCAATTAAGGTGCCATACTTAGCAGCTATCCATACTGAAAAGACTATTCAAAATATTTTATCCATATTTAAGTATGAGTAATATCTTTTTTACAATTAAGTGTGATTCACTTCTCTCTAACGTAATACAATATTTAATGGCTAGTTCAGCTGGCTCATTCTTCAGGTTCACTTGAAATATCATATGAGATTTCAATATAGTTGTAGTCACTTGGAGAGTCTCCCTAGAGTCCTTAGCAGCTCTCTGACTTAGCCAATTAATCACAAATTTTGTTAACTTTCCCCTGTCATCTCATAAGAGGAACTCAGAAAAGCAGCATATTAAAAATGACAGTGTTTTTCTTTCTAGTTGGCTCTGCCTAGTTCCAACTCTAATCAAACCCAACTGCTATTTAAAGAATCACCGAAAGCACACAATAAATTTCAAGATGTATCAATTCTGAAAATTTAATTTTTAAAATAAATATATTGGTTCCTTTTTTTATCACTACTTATATCAATTAAATGTTCCAAGAGATGTTTGTTCTGATTCCTTATCTATTGCTTACTGACTACTGTTAAAACAAGATCTGGTTTCCAAGGGATAATCCATACAGTTACTCTTAGCTTTTAGAATTCATATCTTTTCTCCCTAGAGAGTGCAAGTAACCTTGCTTTTGATCTGTTTTTAGTAATCAGACTTATTTTAAAAATTATTGCAATATAACTATCCGGGCAGAAGAATTAAAACAAGAATAAAAAGCAAAAGCAAGCAGATTATTAAGATGGATATAGACGTTTCTAGCAAATGAATGAATAAGAACTACAACATCTATTTTTGCAGCATAAACATACTGCACAGGGGAAACTCAAATATGGCTGCCTTGTGTCTCAGTCATGGTAGTGTAATGGAGATTTAGTTCCCTCTTTCATAGTGTAATATCCTTTTACATAATTTGAAAATCAGCTCACTGCCTGAAAATTCATGACTTATCCACAAATGAGTCATTATGCATATAAATCACAGTCAATCTAAAAAAAAAAGCTTTCAGAAATATCAGACTAACTTAATTTTTATTAATGTTTAATATTTAATGTTTCAGTTTTCTTTCCTGTTTATTTTTTAGATTCAGAAATTGCTAGGATTAGACTAAACTTTACACGACCTTTTTCTGGTCGTTATTTACTGGGTTACCACTTTGTCAAATGGTTGTTGTTTTCAATAGAATTATTTTCCTCATTGAGTCATCAGTATATTTTAGTGAAAAAAATTTGAAAGAAGCCTGTGGTTTGTGGTAAAACTCTAGTGACTGTAATCACAGGGTAATCAAGGTAAGTTGCTGTATATACATAAACACTGTTGCTGTGTTTATGTTTGTAGCCAACAACTTTTAAATATGTGATCACAATGAAAATATTGACCACTATTCCAAATTCTCTTGAAAGGTGAGGAACTTTTACTTCCATCACTGTAGAAATAAGAAGCTGAGCACAGAAAAAAATGAATGATTCTCCAACAGGGATCCATGGGGAATGGTTAATTCAACTTACATCTTCCTGAGTGCTGGTCCAGTATCTTCACCATGGGATGACAATTCCAGTTCTTTCCATTCTCATAATTTTCATCAGACTCATCTTATAATGTTTCGTAGTAAGAAATAACCTAGCAGTAAAAAAATAGAATAGCTTGTTCACTCCATTCATCAGATTCATGAGGCACAAACCATGCTCCCAGGGAAAGTAGAATAGCTGTTCTTTCAGGAAAAATTAATCACTGGTGCCATCTTATTTTAGTGCTTTAAGCTATAAGACTCAAAGCTCTGTCATATAAAAAAAAAAAATCAATAAGAAATTGAAAGTATCAGTATGAAATTAGAGAAGGAAAAAAATTCACAGACCTCAAAAACTTCGCAAGAGAAGTTTTAGTTTCTAATCAAACCATAAAAAGTCCTTCATCAGCTCTCTTGTAGGTCCCCTTTAGCTACCAGAAGGCTACTCTAAGGTCTCCTTAGAGCATTTTTTTTTTGTACTAAACACTAAAAAACCTGAAAAACATTTTTATATAACTTTTCTCACCTCAGAAGGCACAGCAAAATCTCTGTTGTTGAATGTCATTTGAATCAAAAGCAGAAAAAAATCAGAACTGCATCGTGAGAAAACCTTGACATTCACATTTATGATGGATATTTGATTTGCAGCAATCAGTCAGGAAAATAAGAAAAAATGAGACTTTTTGCATCTCTTTCTTGATAGTAGCAAATGTCATCTATCTATCGGAAACACACATCAGTTCATTTAAGTTATTGTATCACTATGTGACAATGAATATCTACAATATGGTTGAAAATCACGGCAATATTTTCATCCTCGAAGAAAAGAATAAACAACTGGAAGAACGATTTTATCGCACTTACTATTGCTTTTTATTATAATTTGTTTTGATAAACCACATAGAGATCATAAGCACCTAGGCTAATAACTGTGAAAAATATGTACCAAGAGATAAATATGCCATAAAAATAATAAAATAGTCAACACACAGGAAAGAAAGGTTTGCTATCTTGCTCTGCTTAGTTTGTCATTGGTGTACCCAATAGAGTATACGAAGCAGCCTAATCCACACTTCTAAATAGCACTGCCCCATTTTAGGAAAAGTGTACACCAATTTCATCACTAAACAGGATGTTGGGTGAGCTCTATTTCTGTTAATATGTGCTATGCTATGACATACATGTTTGAAGATGTTGCAAACATCTTCAATCAGCACAGCTGTAATCTAAATGTATGTGAAACTGAGCAGATATGTGTATCCACGTTATACACACTCAGTGTTCTTCACCTGATCATATCTTCAAGCATACACGGGTATGGAAACTTTTGTCTCATTTTACTGTTCGGGAGTTAAGCGACTATGGAAAAGTTGGAATTATTATTCATGTTTATATTATTTATGGTGCTTTTTATTTTAATAACTGTTAAAATCTAATAAAAGTGAATAGAAAGAAATAGGAATTTTACTGTTGAAAAAGAAATGGATCATGAAATTATATATAGGCTACAACCCAAACACTGTATTGGGTGTGCGCGGCAAGGTTTTGGTAGTGGGGGAGGTAAAGGGCTGGCTTCTGTGAGAAACTGCTGGAAGCTTTCCCTGTATCTGACAGAGCCAATGCCAGCTGAATCCAAGATAGACCCATCACTGATGATGATGGGGCCTCTGGATAATATAGTTAAGAAGGTGTATGTGTGTGCATGTGTGTGTTTGAGTAAAAAAACCCAGAAGGGCAATTTCGACCGGGAGAGAGAAATGAGAATACGTGAGAGAAACAGCTCTGCAGACACCAGTGAAGAAGGAGGGAGAGGAGGTGCTCCAGGCACCAGAGTAGAGATTCCCCTGCAGCCCATGATGCAGACCACGGTGAGGCAGCTGTGCCCCTGCAGGCCATGGAGGTCCACAGGGGAGCAGAGATCCACCTGCAGCCTGTGAAGGAGATCCACGCCAGAGATGGTGGATGCCTAAAGGCGGCTATGACTCCATGGGAAGCAGGATCCTGGCAGGACCTGTGGACCCAGGGAGAGAGTAGCCCAGGCTGGAGCAGATTTGCTGGCAGAACTTGTGACCCCATGGGGGATCCAGGATAGAGCAGCCTGCTCCTGAAGGACTGCATCCCATGGAAAGGGACCTACACTAGAACAGTTCCTGAAGGGCTGCAATCTGTAGGAAAAACTCACATTGGAGAAGTTCATGGAGGGTTGTCTGCCGTGGGAGGAACTCCATATTGGAGAAGATGAAGTGTGTGAGGAATCCTCCCCCTGAGGGGGAAGCAGTGGCAGACAAAATGTGCAATGGACTGACCACAGCCCCCATTCCCTTGAGCCGCTGACAGGAAGAGGGAGAAAAAATTGGGAGTGAAGTTGAGTCCAGGAAAAAGGAGAGGGAAGGTATTTTAAAATTCACTTTTTATTTCTCATTATCCTACTCTGATGTGATTGGTAATAAATAAATAAATAAATAAATAAATAAATAAATAAATAAATAAAATTAGTTAAATTAATAAATTAATAAAATATTAAATGAACTCATTTCCCCAAGTCAAGTCTGGTTTGCCTGTGACGGTAGTTGGTGAGTGATCTCTCCCTGCCCTTATCTTGACCCATGAACCTTTTGATATATTTTCTCTCCCCATGCCAGCTGAGGAGGGAAGTGAAAGAGTGGCTTTGGTGGTCAACACACCAAAAACATGCTTGAGCTAATCAAAATATTTCAGGCTCCATTAAACCCACTAATATTTTACACAGGATCAGACATTTCCGTGGTTGAAGTCAACCCAAAATGCTTATAGTATTTAAATACTAAATCTATTTCAAAAATTGTCTTCACAACCTTGCATGTTGATAATTTCTGAAACACCTTATAAGCAAAAAAATGTATAAAATTCCCAAGTAAAGAGAGTTAAAACACAAAATTTTAACCTTCCCAAAGATATTATTTAGAAATATACTCATTTTCCTCCAATAAAATGACATTTTTAACAAATGTACACTTAAGAAATAGTAGATGGTACATTTCAATAAAATAGATTTTATAATTTTTACAGATTTGGGCAAAAGTCAACAAAATTAAAAAACTATCAGAAAATATATACATTTCTACAAATAGGAAGTCACAAGCAAATGCAATTTTTTTGGTAGACCATGCACAAATACCTTTTAGCAGGTAAGCCATTTGCATTTTAATCAGCCAGTATTTACACATTTACCTGACTCAATGGTTTTGGGGAAAGTTAAAAGCTTCTTAAATAGGTATTTTTTCCTGATGAAGAATTATTCTCTATCAGGGAAGCATGTGGTTAGCAATTGTAACACAATTGAATGCCAGCCTCCGTTTTCAGCTTAAATCCCTGTCCTGGATAAATGCCAGATTCTTAATAGCTGTTCTGTCCTCCTGCTTGGCTCATCATGGTTCACTCAGGGAAACTGCTGTTCCTCAGCTCTCATCTCAGATACTGTGGGGTAGTATCTTCTGTAAACAGGGTGATCATTTCTCTAGTCTTCACTAAGTCACACACTTCTCAAATGAAGTTGATATTCCATTCACTTAGGAAGAAGACTGGAACTAGACCTGCCTCACTGATCTTAATAACGTTATTTATTTCGCGGGGTTTGGTGTTTTGCTTGTGTCTTCCAATGTAAGGACAGTTTCTCTAATTATGCAAAGATTAATCTTAGCATTTACAAAACAAAACAAAACAAAAACACCCATAAAAAACACCACAAGCAAAAAACCCAAAAAAATGATCTGCAAAGCCACTAAAATATAGCATACTTCTTTTACTTAGGACTGACTTATTGGACAACATTAGTACACACATGCAATGAAGCTGAATAAGCAATAGTATTTGCACACAGTTTTTTAAAAAGCCATGTAAGAGAGTTCAAAGAAAAGATACGTCTGTATCTGTATGATTTATCCATATTATCCTACTTCAAGTAATTTAATAGCATTTTTTGCAGGATGTTTTGGCATGTTCTATTGACCACGTTTGTTACGTGCCTTGCATTCACCCCCAGTCAAGTATGTTAGCTTTTCTTCAGTTATGGGTATTCTGAAATTGGACCTTTATGCTCTAGTCCTGGATCTATAGTAGTTATCTTTTTCTTTTTTCCAGTTACTCCATGTATCATCTTCCTTTCCATTAAATACATTTTAAGGTCTCCTACCTGAAATTTTAAAGAGCATTTCACCCCAACCCAACGAGGAAAAGCCTTATTCTAACCAATCTTACTGGCCCTTACTTGTATTCCTGGCCAGGATCAATTGAGGTTTAAATAACAGAATGCTACTAAGTTTCATGGAGTCATGGAAGCATTATTGGGAAGAGACCTGTGGAGGTTATATAGTCCAAGGTCTACCTCAGAGCATGACTAGTTGCCCAAGTTGACATTATGCATCCAAATTTATTATATAGAAAGATAAAATTAAAACAAAAGTTTAGAACATCTTCAAAGATGTGTCAAAATACTGATAATAAGTAATGACATATAATAAGAACAAAATTATTTCCTTCACATGTAAAATTTCTTTTAAGAGCAAAATATTCTTTTAAGTTTTCTGAAAACAAAAGTGATCCTGAGAATACACCATTGCTCATTTAGATATTTTTAAAGGAAAATCTCAACTACTCAATTTAAAAATGCTAACTGTAATAGAGAGTTACATTTCACAATGTAGAATTTCTATCAAAGCATAAATGTTTTGAAAGTAGAGTTCAAAACAAATGTTTTGAAAGCAATGGGTTTCTATGGTAAAATTTTATATAATCAGTTCTTACAGAAATAGCAGAAATATTCTTGATGAAGAATTCTTCATTTTCTATTTTGACTTGTCTAACAGATTTTCACTGTCATTAATTACTAGTAGGATGGAATTTGTAGATAATGACAATCTGTCTCAAAACTGGAAACTCCACATTTAATGACAAGCTATCTTAGTGCATGGATTGCTCCTTTTTTAAAATTTTTTTTTCAATTTTTTTTCCATAGGATTCTATGTAGATAGTAGAAAAGTTAGAATATCTGGCCCCTTTCCTCCCATGCAGAGATAGCTTAGAGTGTTTTATTAAAATATGTTATGGTCGTACCAGATAAGTTCTTCCTAAATTACTTAAGAATTTATCAGCAATGTTACCAGAAGTAGACGTTATCTACTAAGTTAATTAGTTAATTCCTACTAATTGCCATAAGTTTGAAATCCAGTTGTCAGTTAGGAATATGCTGCCACAGTTCCCTGCTATAGAGGAACCCAAACTAGAAAGAATCAAATCTTAAATATGATAAGGCTGACATTGGTTCAGTTGGCCAAATATTTAGATAGACCACTGTTTCAGTAAAATTATGTTTTCAGTGAATTTTTGCAGTTCCATTCTTATGCCATATACTGTAGAGAAAAAGAAAGGTTTACATTTTTTGGTAATAGAACTGTAAATTTATTTTCCTTTTTTTTTTTTTTGTTTACCACAACCTAAGAACACACTGAATGTGTAGGCAATTGTAGTAAAATATATATTCAAACTAGTCTGCAAAAGAAAAATGGCAGCACCATGTAACTAAAAATGTTAATCCTTTATATGGTATATCTCAAATAGAGAACAATCCAAGGTTCTTGGCGGAAAACTGCAATGTGTTATTTATAACTATGATAGGAATTTTTAAAAATTCCCAGAAGCTAAATGTGGAACAATATATTTCCTTTACTGAAAATGAATCATAAAGCCGTTTGCTATTTTTTATTATATACATGAATATTTGCACAATTGCATTCTTTTTTGAAAACTTCTTTTATTTTATCCTTGAACTGAAAAATCTTCAGCACAGTTTTCCTATTGCTACAGCTACAGATCCTCTAGTTCTCTAAAGCGTTATGGAAAGAAGGCTTAAACCAGTCTGCTAATGCTTACAAGAATTTTTAAATTACCATCTATCCAATATACTGCATGGGGACATAATTCCCAATTAAAACAAAGATGCATATTCTGCTTGTGAGAGATTGGTATACAGCTGCCTAGTTACTGGAGCTCAAAGTGAATTTTAATTTATTGGTCTGTTAAGGAATTTAGAATCAGATTATCTGTTTCTAGAAAGGAGGGACCCAAATATCTGCATTCCCATGTTTTGTACAAGCCATCTCAGGACTGCCTTCTGCAATGCACTGTCCCAAATGCTTACCATATAATGTTTCTTGAGTTACCCCTGCTGAAACTCTTTTGCATGAGGAAATACACAATGGTATATAATTGTCTATGCATCATTACTAAAAAGAGTCATAACTGGAACTTTTCAGGAATTCTTGCAAATACAGTGGGGATACCACACTATGTAAGGAATAAAATGTGGTTTAGTATGCACTGAATTGGCATGTAGCTTCTATTTGATTTGATTTGGAAAGTGTGTGTGGCCTGACCCAAAGTTAACATAATTAACTGCTGATGTTCACAATAAGACATGGAAAAAAGGTTGCTTATTCAGGAACCCTCTCTCTTGTACTGTGTGTGGGGGGGGGAGGTTGATAACATAAAGTCCAAGATTTAATTGTCTCACACCTTTGTGTTGTTGGTTTTTCTAGCTGTAGTCCCTTTTCCTGTATTCGATTTGCCTTCACTGTGCTGCAGTTCTTGAGGATATAAAGTTAATTGACCATATGATAGACCATTATTTTATTGTGAGCTGTTTTCCTTTTTTTCATGAAAGGTTGTTAAAAGTTTATATGTTCTTTATTATTCTTTGTATCTTTAAGAAGCTCAGAGAAGTATTCATATTCTCAGCATAGGTGAGACAAAATTTGTCAGCGTAAATAATTTATTTTATAGATCATCAGTTGTAGCTGAAGAAAGCCTGGCCACTTTCTGATTCATAAAACCTCCACTGTGCTACTGATCCAAAAGAGTATCAGTAACTCTCATAAAAGGTTTGGGTTTTGTCTCCCTGAAAACAACACTTAATTATGTAGCCCATCACTGGTACTCCACTATACTCTAAACATTAATTAAAAGGCTGAAAATTCAAACCTTTGTGCTAAGCTTTTAAGGTTATAAAGGTGTAAACAAAAACCAATTTGACTCTCCCTGGCCCCTTCCCAGGGTAGGAAGGATGAAGGTGAGCACAGTTAATCCTTTCAGCATCTACGGCAGGTTAGATCCAGGACAGGCATCACTGAGTGAAATCCTGTGGTAGAGACTCGGGTTGTGCTGCTTTCCATAGGAATTCAGATCATCATAAGGTGCAAAAGCTGCTGCCAACTGTATGGTGGAGATTGGTACCCTCCCCAGAATGAGAACGAGGAGGAACTTTTCCAGCTGTCCCTTCCCTCCCTCTTATGGCACACAGCCCACACACTCATTTCTAATTTTCGGTCTCAGCTCCTGGAGGCAGTATAAATTTACAGTTATCGAATAGCATTTAAAGATAGTCAATATTTTACTGAGAAAACGTTTAACTGCTTTTCTCCCACGGCTGGCAAACAGTGACCTTTCCATTTTAAACTCAAATGATGCGCAAAGAAGTGACTGCACAAGTGGGAACACTGTCAAGAACTTCAAGCTAATTCAGAGCTCAGTGTCTGAACTATGCAGTACCCATGAGCTGAGCACAGTCCTGATATGGCAGGGTGCAAATTTCTAAAATACAACAAACAGTGGATGCTGGATAGAGGTAGCAGACCGTGATAAGAATGCATTTATTTTTCTTGTAATTGGAATTTTGCAAAAAAAAAAGAAAAGGCATTTTCATATAACTACAAAGATTTCAGAAGGAAAGAAAAGATGTTTAAGGCTATTCTTCTTGCTTAGGAAAGGCAAGAATTTAGTCTTTTCAGTCTGAACTGCAATTTTGCATTAGAAAGAATCCGAGCACCTTGTGCATGCATACTGAAAAGTCTTAAAAGTATTCATTGCAGAAAAGTAGGATGTCTTACTGCCCCCATCTTGTTGTCAAATGACTTGGTTTACATACTGATTTCCTATTCACGGATATGCCTCAGTGACCTGTCTTTTGGCTAATTAAGGTTTGAAAATTCAACTTTCGAATCTACATTTAAATCCATAAATGATAGGTGAGAAAATTTATGCTCCCGTGAATATCTCTGTACCTCAGAATGAGACCTATGCATTAACCTTTAGAGACTTCTATAGTTATGAATCAGAGTGCTTTAAACACTTATGAGTGATCTAACTTCATTAATGACTCTACTAATTATATAGTTAATCATGTCATAGTGAAAGCTGAAAAAATAGTTAACAACCGTGGCTCCTCTTTTCATGATGTCATTGCTCTTTCCAGTTTCACTGTAAAGACACAAAAGAATTTAAAAAATCAATTATATACAAGTTTATTTTGGACTTCATAGACGAAAACAATTGTTTTTATGGTAAGAAAAGACCCAGATACTCTGTTTCAGGATTTCAGTCCATAATGCTAAGATTTGTGCCTGTTCAAAACCTCTTTCATAGATTTATTTCCGGGGTATTGTATCAAAAACTGGGGCAAAGCCTCCATCATCTTGGGAGAACTATAATACAAATGAAGAAATGACATGGAATTAAGTATAGCACAAATCGGTTGGACAAGGAACCCCAGTCCCAGCACAGAGGGATTATAGAGCAGACAAGATGCTCTTTCTTCTCATACTGCTTTCTCTATTTTTAACTAGCAGAACATAAAACAGAAGGCATGAAGAGATGCATTTGTACCTCAGTCTCACAACAGGTGGTATGCAAGCAACAAAGGACACTTGCCACACTTTCCAGACCAGATCGTGGTTGAGAAGACTCATGAAAACAAAGAGAGGAAAAGATCCCACATATGAACTTACATTAAGAGCCCGATCTTCAGCACCTGTGATATAAATCATGGAGCACACCCTATGTCTTTCCTCATGCCTACATGAAGAGAACATGGAGGCTACAAGTTCTGCTCATGTTGCCACGCTGCCCAAAGAGTAGCTGCATTGCTACCATGGTCCTCTCTTTTCTCAAAGGAATAATCAGTGACGTATCATCTTTAAAAATGCATCTTTTCAGACAACAAAAAAGTGTTTATGGTAAGTATCAAAAATGCACAAATAACATGCTGTTTCTACTCAGGGTTTATCCTGAATATGGATTTATCTCAAGTATTATCATTTGGTGTCCATGTTAGTTGCTTCTCTGAGTGGTGGTCGTTAAACCACAGCCTATATAAAAGTATGAGAAAGCCTCTTCATTTGGTAGCAATTCAAGCTCCAAGTTCTAGAGGGAAAATAATAATCTAGTTAGATAACAGAACCATAGAATATCTCAAATTGGAAGGGACCCATAAGGATCATCTCTTGGCTGCTACAGGGCTACCAAAAACTAAACCAAATGATAAGAGTATGACTCAGAAGCTCCTTGAACTCTGATAGGTTTGGTGTCACATTCACTTCCCTGGGAATCTGTTCCAGCGACCGACTACCATCTCAGTGAAGAACCTTTCCCTAATGTTCAATCTGAATTTCTGCTGATGCACCTAAAGTCCTCTCATGGGTCACCTGAGAGAAGAGATCAACACCTCCCATTCCTGAGGAAGTTGTAACTGTGATAAGGTCACCCTTCAACCTTCTCTTCTACAAGCAGAACAAGCAAAGAGATCCCCGTCGCTCCTCACAAGTTTTGTGCTTGAGGCCTTTCACCATGTTGGTCACGCTTCTCTGGGCACACTCGAATTCAATATTGTCTTTATACATATAGGGGTGCCCAAAACTGCACATAGTACCTAAGGCGTGAACACAACAGTACAGTATAGAGCAGGACAATCACCTCCCTCAATCATCTGCTGATGATGTGCTTGATTTTGGCTGCCACAGCACACTGTTGAATCCCATTCAATTTGCTATTGTAGTGGGTTTCTGTGGCTGGGTTTTAGTAGCGGGGTGGGGGGGCTACAGGGGTGGCTTCTGTTAGAAGTTGTTAGAAGCTTCCCCTGTCCAGTGGAGCCAATACCAGCTGGCTCCAGGAATGGACTTCCTGCTGCTGGCCAAGGCCAAGCCAATCAGGAGTAATAGTAATGCCTCTATGATAACATATTTAAGAACAGAAGATTGTGGTGTGGGAAGAATTCCAGCCAGGGAAGAGTGGAGTGAGAACATGGGAACAACAAGGTAGACATCAAGGTCAGTGCAGAAGGAGGGACGGGAGGTGCTCCAGGTGCCGAAGCTGAGGCCCCTGAAGCCCGTGGTGAAGACTGTGGTGGAGCAGCTGTCCCCCTGCAGCCCATGGAGGACCACTGGGGTGCAGAGACCCACCTACAGCCTGTGGAGGAATCCGTGCTGGAGCAGGTGGATGCATGAAGGAGGCTGTGACACCGTGGGAGGCTGAAGATGGAGCGGGGTCCTGCCAGAGACCTGCAGCCTGTGGAGAGGGAAGCCCACACTGGAGCAGATTTTTCCCGGCTAGGACTTGTGGCCCCTGTGGGGTACACACATTGGTACAGCTCATTTGTGAAGGACTGCACCCCATGGAGGAGTGACCCATGGGACAGCAGTTTGGGAAGAACTGTTGCCCAACAGTTGGATCATGCCAGAGAGGTCCATCAAGGACTGTCTCCTGTGGGAAGGACCCCACGGGAGCAGGGAAGGACTCCTCTCCCTGAGCAGTGGCAGAAACAACAACTGACCATAACCCCCATTCCCCATCCCCCTGCATGGCTGTGGGGGAGGCGGGAGAACATGGAAGGAAGGAGGGGTGGGGGGAAGGTGTTTTTAAGATTGTTTTATTTCTCACTCTTTGGCTCTTATCCTGTAATAAATTTAAGTACTATCCCCACTTTGAATCTGTTTTGCCCGTGCAGATAATCAGTAATCAGTAACTGACCTCTCGAAGCAGATATCTCAACTCATGAATCCTTACCTGTTTGTTTTTTTTTTCTCTCTGCTCTGTCCAGTTGCAGAGGAGAGTGGGAGAGTGGCTTTAGTGGGTACCTGGCATCCGGCTAGGGTCAACTCAAACTCCCAGATCTCTTTCTTTGGACCTACTCTTCAGCCTCTTGTCCACTCTCATCTATATATATAAACAGAATTACCCTGTCCCAGGTGCAGAATCCAACACTTACCCTTGTTAAATTTCTTAATTTCATGGTTTCCATTTATTTTTATTATTTTGTTTGGGTTTTTTATTAATATTACATTAAAAATCAGGCCAGTTACAGGGAAGATAATCTTTCTTTTAACAAAACCTGAATTTGTTGTAGAAGGAATAGGTCTTCAAGACAGGAAACATATATTCAGTTCACTATGAGCTGAAACCACTTGTTCAACTAATATGCCCTGGAAATTCATTGCTTGGTTAAATGTGTCTTATCTTGATCTACTTTCTCAGAAATTAGATACCCCAGTACAACTGGTCCAAAAGAGACAAAAAGGAAAAAATAAATCAAATTGATGATAGCAGGTTTAAAAGGTGATCTGATTACTTTTGGAAGTCAAGATGATACTTATCTGAAAATACTTCTGAAAATCTTATCAACTCCATCAATGTTTGTGGTGCATTTTATACACCACAATTTGAATTTTTGATCTTTAATAAATCAACTGCATCTGATGATAATTGAAACCAAAATGGGGGGGGGGTTGATTTATATTTTGTCTCAGTGAAATCAGTTGGTGCTGATATCTTCCAGATATGATTTATGTATTCCCATCTGCTATAGGTGAAAAATAGCTTTCTTATTGCCTCATGGACTTTGGAATAATTCACTCAGAAGGAAAAGGTTCCTCTCACATTCCTTGTGCATCCAAAACTACTTCTCATTTTGTTTGTACCCTGTAGAGAGTATGTGAACACTACTGAGTAAAAATCACACGTAACAACCAGTTATTCTTAAGCTTAGAAAACACTTCTCTCAGAAATTTAAGCTATGCTTTTTGATATCTTAAAATGCTTAAAATGCAGAATGAATATTAAAAAATGAAAAAAATAACATATAAACTTTTACTGAGAACAAGCTTATAAACAAGGACTATCTCTAGTTTTCAATTCATCAGACTGTATATTTGAAACATAACTGGAATTAATCTTTACTTGATTGTGCTGGCATATAAAAACATTACACAAAATAGAGTAAAAGCAAGGAAATTCAACTCTATGTTTTCAACATTCTTTTAAAAATCTAAACAAGCAGTTTAAAAATTGTTAAATCATAATGCCAGAGAAAAATTACTTTGATTTTACAGTTAAATTGTTGCTATATAGTAAGTTTATCCATTTTTGTGAAGCAGAGTCTGATTCTTTCCTTGTATTGTCTTTTCAATGCAGTCGTGGGTGGGAACATCGTGATGGAACATTTAAGCTTTGAGAAAAGGCTTGTCAAAATAGATATGAAGATATTTTCAGAGACAATTCAGAACAGTAAATACTTGAATTTCTCCCTATTTGAATCAAAACAAAGTAAGCAAAGTCTTCAGTGTTTATTGACATTATCAGTTCATCTAAAGTATGTTTATAATAATTACTTACTTTGACTAGGTTATGCTCGATATAATGAAACACATTTCTTGGGATTAAGAGAGGCTGATGCTATCTCAGAAGAAATAAATGATCCTGAAGGAAAAGTTTGGATTTCTGTGCCTTCCAGATTGCCAGCAAGATGTTAGTCTCCAGGCGTTATTATCAGCTCTGTCCATGGTGATGGGCAACCTGCAAGAATATCTTGGCAAGCTCTTTGTTTTCCCATTCAAAAGAGAGGAAGATAACATGCCATTTGTAAAGTCGTCTGAGGCATGTGGATGAAGTTTCTGTTTACCATTAGTGCTCCTACTCTTCGAGATGGTCCACTGTCTCTTTGCATGAATACTTAGATGAATAAACAAGTCAAATTACATTGCTATTTGAACACACTATCTCCTCCTTTAATACTTTTTTAAGAAAATTATTCAATATTGGTGATTACATATGCAGTGTGCTGAGTTGTGAAAAATATTCCCAAGAATGCAAAGCTATGGTTCATAAAATTGCTTTACCTCAGCTGAAAATACTCATAATTCAATAGACAGTGTACCAAACATAAATTATTTTGATAGATTATATTGTGCTGGGAAAGGAGACTATAGAAAGCAGGGAATATTGATGTGTGTAAAATGAGATTGTCACTCTTTCTGACATAAATGTTATTTCTCTTGAGAACAAACCTCTATCAATATCCTTAATAGTTACAACTTCTAGCAAATAATCATGTCTGAACACAATAGGCAGAGATAAAAGACAACATTCTCCTTTGTTTCACAAGTTAAGTGAGGATTCTAGCAGAGCTTTTGAACTGGACTCACTTTATTTTAATTCCTCAAAATTATTTTGGCTCTCTGCAGGTCAATTCTTAAATTTTATGTAGCTCCTGTTTCTTTCAGTTGTAGCCATTCTTTCTTTTCTTTCCATTTTTTTTTCTTAATATTTCTCATGTTAACATGGGGAAAAAAGGAGTTTTGAATGCTAAGTCCCCCCTGTCTTGAATATTGTTTTTTATAGAAATTCCTTGATAACTCTCATTTCACTCTTTCTAAATTCTACACAACAATGCTTGGGATTTGCTTCTTTGTTCCCAGACTTTTTAATTCCTCTGCCTCTCCTTCTTCTCTTCTGCATGTACCATTCCATTTTTCTATTCTTCTTTATCTTTCACAAACCCATTTTACTGCAGTGCGGTGAGACTGCTTTCAAAATTGAATAGTGATTCTTTTATCTCAAAGGTGGAGTCCCATAACACCTACAGCTTCAGCGACCTGTAATGCTGTCCTGAGAGTAGCCAAAATGCTGCTTTCATTTCCCCCAGATAGCCATAGTCCCTCAAGAGATTGAAAGGCATCCTAGATATGCATCTTCAGCTGTCAGAAAAGGCCATGGGAAATAGTATAGCTATGGGCACCAAAAAGCCCTTTTGATCATGAAAAGTATGTTATGCCTGATTATACAGACCCTAGAACATATTGTGTTGCTGAGAGGAGTCTCAGCAGTCCCATCAAAGGAAAGGATCAAAGGAGGATAAGTAGATTGATAGTTTAGGTAAGGGGTGATCAAACAGGGGAAGCTTACTTGTGAGCAAAAATTGGGGATTATGTTGTCAAGCCTACTTTCACTAAATACCATAGAATATATTTAGCTGGCTCCCTCTGGGGCAACTGGGAGAATGTAAAGTGTTTTTCAAAATTCCATCTTAGATGAGAGAAAATGTTACACCTTGCAAATTATTATTTTCATTCTCTGTCATTGAGGATTCCCTAGAGGCACTGCAGCTTTAAGTGGCAACTTGTTTGAATGAGCACTGCTGCAAGGATTGTAAGAAGCATCAAAACCCATTTGAACCATTGAGTTACCTGGCAATTACAAGGGACATTTATAAAACAGTACAACATTTGAACATTGATTCGGTGTTAAAATATTCCCTTTGTTCATACACTTCCTTTTTTTTTCCAAAAGCAAGTGAAAATTAAAAGGAAAAGAAGCATCCTCTTTCTTTTAACGAGAGTAAATTGTATTAAGGCAGCAGTCAGCAGTTACTTTTACAAAAAATTGCAGTTCTTGGTGAGACAGAGTCTCAGAAATGCATGAAAACGTTTAAGTGGAGGCTTTCTCAAGCTTCTCTATTTATATTCAAGATCCAAAAATGAAAGAATTAATTCTGAAATTACTGAGCAAATAAGGATGTGACATACTGAATTTGTTGGATATCCTTTTTAATCATTGCAAACAAACAAAATTGCTCAGAGGCATGCTGGTATCACTGTGTCAGAAAAATTTGGATGAGTTTGAGAATTTCTGCTCCACAGAAGCCTTGATAATTTCAGGTAAATTCCAGGTATATTTGAAAACATGTTTTTCCCTTATCCCCCTGTAATACTTTGTTTCTGAGACATAAACTCTCAGCTCAGGTATTGCAAATATCTATTTTCACATCAACCAGTGTAGCATCACTAAATTAGTTGCAGTTTATAACTTATAATAATGACACTGATCAATCTTTCTGCAAAATAACTAGAAAAATGTATTTGTTAGAGGAAAAGTCATCATTGTCCATCCAGGTTAGGTAAACAACACGTCAGTCCTGAAAAATCTGGTAACAGAGAGGATTGGAACATGCACTTAAGTCTAAGTAAATCTGTGGCATAAGGAATAATCCATTTACTTCCTGCCATCAGAAAGCTTTCCTCTGGCTTTGCATGTTACATTAAATATTGAAACCTTCTCCTGAGCAGTGGAAATATTGGGAGCCCTCTGTCTGGGTCTGCTTGAAGAAACATTACTGATATAGAGTATGCAGCACATTTTCTTTGTGTAATTTATGGGTTTGATTTTCTCATACACTGTTTTTTGTACAGAGGGGAAGAGGTCACACTGCATTGTCAGCTGTGTCTTAAGCTGTAGCTTTAGGTTTAAAGAGGCATAAAACAGTTCTGAAAAGGTCATTCTGACCAAGGAATCAATTCAAGTTACAGAGATTGCAGAAAACTTCAAGACATGAAACTTTACAGAAAATTTATGCAAGGGTATGAAATTCTGGCAATCATTAATTATTTTGCCCTTGTGTCAACTTTTATTCACTTCCTTTCAGAGATATCTGGAAAAATGGTCAGTCAGCAAAGAAATATCCCTACTTGACAGTCCCAGAAGAAAACATGGATTGTTTTTCAGTGTAATTTTAAGATGAAAAGAAGTCAGGTGTTCATTTTGTAGAATATTTTGAAATATTCTGGATTTTGTTGTGCTTCAGAAAAAGGCAAACTTGTTTTACTTTCTTTACAGCAGAACTGATGCCTGTAAAGTTTTCTCACATGAGAAGTTGTGTCACCTAGCTGAGTGTAATGCAGGACTTCTGGTCACATAACAAAAGCAAGTACTTATAAATATTGCATGTAACATTCTTACTGCCCAGATTTCCTGTGCCATTACAAAGATGAATTTGATTACACAGCTTGATTTTTACAGAGACTTGGTAAACTGATAGAAAGGTTTGTACACAAGATTTTACCCATGTTTAGCTTCAGGCTGTGTCTCATACGCTATCATGCCACACAAAATCAGATTTAATTTAAGAAGTAAAAGAATAGGATCCTTCTTCACTACTTTTGTTTATTAAAAAGAAGAAGTCAAGTAAATGTAGAGAAAGAAAGGTAGTAGATTTTGTTGATTCCTCATGGCACTCTTCCAAAATAAGAAATACATTTTTAGGATAAAAACACAGCATTTAGATGAAGGTTTATAATACACCTAACTTTTGGCTGAATTAAGACCAAAGATTTTGTGCTTTATGAAACACAAATATGAAATTTTGAATGGGGAATAAGGTGTCCAAAATATTCCTGACTGATGTCTACAGGGTTCAGACAAGAGGACTTGATTCAAGCCCAGACACACTACCTTAAAGTATTTATTCAACATTTTCACAAGCACCATTTTGTGTGAAGTCAAGAAAAGCATTAAGAACTTTATTAAGAAAGGCACGTGTTACATGTTTAAAGCTCATCTTCAAAAATATATTAATATTCAAACCAGAATTAATTTATTCAAAGTTTGAAAAAAAGTTAAGAATAGAAATTTGTTGAAGTTTAGGGTTACTACAAATATTTGTAAAAAAATGAACCTAAAAAAATGGCACGGGTTGCTCAGTTGATTGAGTTATGGAAAAAAAACAAATTGGAATTTTAGCAATGTATTAAGACAAATTTATAGATGTAAAGACATTCTGAAATCCATTAACATGGTCTATCAGGTAGATATATAATTAGGGATTTCTTACAGAATTGTGTTTTTTAGTTGTACCTAGTACAGCATAACTGTCAAATAATTTAATGAGTACGTAGAAATTCTTAAATCACAGATTGCATGGTTACCGTGTATATATATTAAATCCATATGTTCAAAATGATCAGGGTTATACTGAAATCCTCATCTAGACAGGATGCTACTTCTCTCAGCAGCAGCAGTGCTTATTAGCTATTCCTTTTGCCATTAATTGGAACTGCCAAACTGAATGTCCTTGACCTTTAAAGGGTAAAAGTAGGGACATTTTAGTAAAAAGCAACTCTTTTTAAATGAAATAAGACACTCCAAATAAAGGGTACATAAAATCAGCAGTAACTTCTGAAACTTGGGTAGTGACTTTTCACAGATATTAGCAAGACTTTATTCCATAGTGAAGTCACGTAAACTGTGTCTGAAAAGTTACATAACAGTGCTTAACTTACTTAAAAAAACCTATATGGGAAGAAATAAAGTGTCAGAAATATGTAACCAATCAATTTTTAAATCTCTTTTCTCTCTGTCGGTGTGTTCATCTTGGTGATTAGTTTACACAAGCTTTCTTTGAATTCAGAGCAGATAGCAGATGTGCTTGGTCAGGGTGGTTGCTGATATAAAAAGACTTATTCTTATCTTGTCAAGCTGGCCACAGTTCTCTCTTGAAATATAATTTCTGCCTTGAGAAAAGGCAGTCTTGAGGAAAACAGTGTCTACTCCCCAAAAACTGTGCACCAGCCTCACTTTCCTCCTGTGACTTTGTTGTCATGTGTTTGCATCTGAAACTATTCAGATATCTTAATCTGATGTGAGAGATTGCACTGCGCACTGGAAAACGTCACATGGCCTCTGAGACAGCATTAAGTATTCTGATATTTCACTCAATTCTCACTAGTAGGTACTGCCTGGACTGTTTCTCATTGATTTTTTGACATATTTAAGAGTAGGAGTTACTTCATTTTCTCAGAACTGGTTAGAATTATACTCTGTGTCGTACACAGCATTTCCATGACACAATAATTTTAATTTACCAAGAAAGGTTTATTTTATTTTTTTCTAGCAATGCCAGTGCTGATACCCGTGTTCAAGAAGCAGTCAGATTTTCCTTCGTTATTATCTCTCTGTGCGCCAGACAATGCATTAGTATAAAGCACCTTTGAGCCATGTTGTGCCATCAACCTTTTGAAGCACTTTGAAAGTGCATTGAAATCAACAGGGAGTCCTATTTAATAGGCAATTGTACTGCCTTGGGATGCTTGCTAAAGCCACACTGTCTTCTGGAATGAGAAAAGCAAGAGAAAAGAAATTGGCACATAATTAGAAAATATAGTTCTTTCTGTACAGCTTGTTCAAACTAAAGCAGTTCTGTTGCTCTGGATGGAGTTTTGTTGGGTAAGCACAGAGGAATAATCAGGAAAAAAAGGGGACCTTGGATGACACTGCTCATAGCACATGAGCAGCTTCGAAAAATGCTGTTTTCTTTTTAATCAGAAAGTGAAGGGCTGGCAGCTGGCTGCTCTGGGCTATAATTTAGCAGAGCGCTCCAGCATGTAAGCAAATACGACTTCAGTAGGTCCTCAAGGTGCTGATTCAGCAAAACCTGTCCCTTCCCCTCAGCAACGCTCCGCCTCTCCACTGGAGATGGAGAGTTCCTGCAGTGCCAGCATTCCTCGTGCTCTCCAGTTTACTTTCCCTCAGGAAACGAAAGGTAGGCTCTTCTTTTACAGACTGGTAGTGAAAGTGGACGAAAAGGCAGGACAGAGAGAGATTTAAGCCTCTTGCCAAGTTCATACAAAGCAACATTGAATAGTGAGCTCGTTGAGATGCTAGGCAGTAGCAGAAATGCTACACCACTTTCTCTCCCCCACTTTAACCTGAACAGGGGCTTGGTTGTTCCTGTCCTTAAGTCTCCAGCCAAGCAGGGGAGACAGAAGGATTTGCCAAAAAACTTGGTGTTGACCAGAATATTCTCTGTGTTACTGAGGAGAGAAGCACTGTGAAATTATGGTTCCTTATGTGCCACTGAAGAGAAGAGAGAGCTTCTCAGAGCCTTCTGCAATTGTGAGCAAAGACTTGGTATTTTGTACACAGAGGAAGATGCTGGTAGGATTTTCCTGCACTGGAAGACAGATACAAAGAGAAAAGGCTTTTTTAAGTGCTCTGGAAGGATCAAAGTAGTCTTTAACAATAAATATGTAATTTGAACATCTGACTAGGGAACCTTGTGTGGTATGAAGTAGCCCAAAAGAAATCTTTATATAAAAGTACTATATTGGATTTATAAAACATATGGAAAGTAAAAGCTTCTAACATGGTTAGGGAAACTGCATCAGTTCAAAAGTGCATTTGAACCTAGGTTTAGAAATTCGGGAGCTGAGACCACTGAGTTTAGGGACTTTACTCAGAAAGAGACATGCCTCTAGTATTGCAAATCTAGGTGTCAGAAGTCAGTACAATTCACAGTGCTGAGTTAGGCGCTTCATTCTCTATGTACTAAATGGGAATTGTGCATAAGACTGGGCTGCAGAACACCCCTCTGGAGACAGTTAAGGTCGACAGGGTGTTAGGACTGAAACTGTCCATGGGTGAGCAGAAGCTTTGGAGTTCAATGCAAGCTTGCAACAATTTAGTGAGGAAATCTCATCAGCCTTGGAGAACAAAACCTGCAATTCGCTCTCTGCATCCTTTCAGTTGAAGACAGACAGCCCTGCAGAGCCCAGGGCCAGGAAAGCAAGCAAGGTGACTCCTTTCCCCTTCTCTTTATAGCAGGATGGATGTGATCCAGCTAATCAGCTTTCTGCTTAATATCTACCTACTGTGCATAGGTTTGTCCTGTTCTGCCCATGAATCAGGACCATTATCCAGTAGCACAACAACCCTAAGGTTACTGATATTTAAATTTTAGGACTAAAGAATGACTTTGAAAACAGCGTATTAAGTTTTGAGGCTGTTCACAGTGTATGAATACAATTCTGAGGAATTTGCTTACGAGAATTAGAATCTAACAGGATGTGATATGCTATGACTGTATTTTAACATATCAATATTATTTGTAGACCAGGTTAACAAATTCCTTTGATTAGATTGTTGCTTTTATTATCTAAAATGCCTTCTAGACCCTGAGTATTCAGTATTTCTGAAAATTCATTCTTTCACTCTGATTTTTCATATTACGATGCCAAAAGATTATTAGAATACCAAATGGAAATGAAATATGACCCCTTATAGAGGTGTTTGTAATATAACCAGCAATGTACATGACAAGTTTGAGGAATGAATGAGCACAGAGATACTGAAGCATATTTTATACCAGTTTCCACACAGTATGCCGTTCTTTTAATTCTGACATTGATATTTTGATAATGTTGTAATGGACGGCAAACCCAGATTTGTCATGATGTTCACATTAAAGCTAAGACTCAATTATTTACTCACTGAAAATGAGAAAAGCACAGTACAAGACAGGATAAAATACTACTTCTCAAAAGCCTTGGCTGTCAAAATTAATTATTTTTTTATAATATGCAAAAATAAAAATTGTCAATCAATCAATAACATATTTGGGGCATTTGAAATAGTAATGATCTCATGCATGTTAAATTACTTGTAAGAAATGAAAGTTCGTTTGTCCTTATAAAAGGAATTGCAAACAGCACATCTTGGAGTAAAGGCCAAAATTTTAATTTCCATCCCACAGTTAAGCTTATTTATAGGAGTAATTAATGCCAGATCTAACAGGCACTTACCTAAATGTCAGTTGCTCTATGACTTTCATTGCAAAATACATTTATTTGGTCCTACAGTATGATATCTGCATATAATATTTCAAAGTCCTAAAATGTTGTTAATATTAATTCTTTGTATATTAGTCCTACTTTTAAGAAAAATAGCTGTCATAATAATAACTAGGGGGGAAAAAAGAAAAAAACTACGAACCTAACAAATCATTCTCTATAGCACTATGTTCCTGTGCTGCCACCAGAAGGAATATGGCCAAGAAGAGCCTTAGTCAACACTGTCTCCTCTGGGTTTTATCTCTTGGTAACTACAACAGGCATTTAAGTCAGTAATTGAAGAGTTTCTGGTCCAGAATCTGGACCAGAAATCACTAATTGACAGTGTTTGGTTGCTCCCTCCACCTGCATTCAGCCTTACATTTTACCTAGTTAAAGAACTTGTAAACTAAGACAATGTCTCCCAGTAACCTACAGATGTGATATGGAGAAGAACCAAGAATTTGTCAAAAAAAGTCAACAGGATTTAGAGATAAAAGTCAAGACTGAGTTGTGCACAAGGAGCTGGGAGAGGACACAGCTGACTCCAGCTGACCAAAGGGACATTCCAGACCATATAACATTAGGCTCAGTATATAGACCTGGGGGAAGAAGAGGGAAGGGCAGATGTTCGGAGTGATGCTGTTGGTCTTCCCATGTCATCATTATGTATGACAGAGCCCTGCTTTCCTGGAGGTGACTGAACACCTGCTTGCCTGTGGGAAGAGGTGAATTAAATGCTTTGCTTTTCTTGTATGCACAGCTTTTGCTTTACCTATTAAATTGTCTTTATTCCAACTCATGACTTTTCAACTGTTCTCACTTTACCCTCTCCCCTATCCTGAGGATGCATGTGTGTGTTGTGTGTGTGTGTGTGTGTGTGTGTGTGTGTGTGTGTGTGTGAAAATTGTCTGTCTGTGCAAGTAGTCAGTGAGAAAAGGAGAGCCTTTCATTCACCATACAAAAAGAAAAATCTCTGAAGAGCAGACAAGACTGAAGAGCAGTTAGGGCAGTTTTTCTACCTTCCCTGAGAAAGAAATACATAAAATTAAGATCCATACATTAAGTGCTTATTCGGTATAATTAGGCAGATCTTTTGGGTGATTGTTTTTCAGTCCATAACCCATGAAGTACATTATCTGTTAGGACTGGAAGTTGGTTAGACTGTAACATTATAACTTTATGATCAGGTATTTAGATGACAGGGTTTTGTTTAGTTCCATGACTGGATGATTGAATTTTTATGATCAGGAGCAGAACACCATTAAATTGACTCTTTAATAAGAAGGGTGAGTGTAGCTTGCAAAGAAGAAAAACAAAAGACACAGGCAGGCAACAGGATGTTGTTATAATTACTAGGAAAAATATATAATTTTAATGCAATCTGGGTAAAGCCAGATTAAAATCTTCTCCATAGTCACAGACAGCTAAAGGACTGCAGTTGACAGGCAGCATTCATGTTCCCTGTAAAGCTGTGGACTAGATGTTCCTATGTGGGCTGTCTTAGAATCACCAACATTACATTACAATGAGTAAAATATACCAGTCCTACTAAAGAAGGCAGTTGTTTTTCTTGAGTGAACTGCATTGATATGGTTAATAATCTCTTGGATCTAGAAGAACACTTTTCTTGGGATATATTCCCCATTCAACACATTTTCTTACAATGTCTCAAAGATACTTTCTGCAAGGGATGCACACCATCCTCTCCACCAGTGATCACACACAGATCTTGCTACAGTGCAAAGTGCAAAGCTCAGTCCCAGTGATGAGCTGCTTTCTCGTTCAGTCACAGTCAGTTACCCAAAAGGGTTCTTGCTGATGTGTTAAATTACCTGTTCAATGAAGAACAATATTCTTTGCCCTGAATACCTCTCAGCACAGTCAGGAGCACACGTGTACATTTTCCTTCCATTAAGCTGTAAAGAACATCTAGGATGCCTGTGTAAATTCTTAAATGTGAATATATTGTAACAAATCATTAGGAATCTTTGACACTCAGGTGTGCTCCTTAGTTTTGCCCTGCATGCCAGAGTCTTGCTGGTTATCTCTGATTATCAAAAATTGTTTTATCTCTCTTTTGGACTCTTTGCTGAGAGCTCTTAACTTGGCATGAACATCTTCTATGGGGGCATGTTTGGAAGAAATGATGATTGGTTTTGAAGAAATAAAAATTTTCCTTAAAAAGCGTTTTTCAGGAATCAAGTTGTTCATCACCCAAATGTCCACAACTGTAAGGGTGCAAACATGGTTAAACCAAGATCAGTACATAGTTTTCATGATGTAGATTTTTTTTAGTCTTTCTTTCAATATTGATCACATACCAGAATAATGAAAATGCAAGTATGTTCAAGAACTTATAGTCCTCAAAAAATGAACAATGCCATTTCTGTTCTGCAGTCCTTTGAGTCTCTTGAGTTGCTACCCCGTGTACATATTCTAGGCAGTCTAAAGCACCCCTTGTGAATCATTATTTTATTCCTCTTTTTAAAGTGAGGTGAGGCAGAGAAAAAGAAAACAACGAAATCTGAAGTCATGCACATCTGTAAAACTTGTCAAAATAATATTGTCAATTACTTTCTTGGAAGAACAAAGCAGAAGAGTGGTGGTGGTTATTGGAATTCTTTAACAGTGTACTTTTTTGAGAGTTATTGATTACTCCAGAGAATCAGAATCAAAAATGCATTTGAATTGAAGCATTAGCTAAGTAATCCCAGATCGATTTTCTCTTTACTGAGAAGTCTTGTAAGTAAATTATAAAGGAAAATTTTAAATAGGAACGAACTATGGAAAGGGAAAGGTTTTAGGAGGAGGAAGTTGTCAGTTCCCCTAGAAAGAAGAAAATTACAGAGATAACCCAATTATAACAATTGCAAAGGAACTTTAAAAACAATAAAATCTTTATTAAATACTCAAAAGTGGAAATAGAGGGGAACTGATATTACTTGGAATTTACTATATGCAATACAGATAGAAATGTAAATAAATACAGGCAAAAATTCATGTCAGGAGAAGTAAGGATATTTTTGAAGATATGTTAGGAATGAAGAAGTAAAATTATTCATAAATGATGAAAAAAACATACATGTTCAATAAATGTTTCTGCCCTTTATTTGAAAAATAACAGAGTTGTGTGATTTGTTTTCAGAGGAAGAATATACATTTTCCATTTTTTTAGTACCCTGGAGAAGTGATTCACATCTATCTAGAGACAGATATCTTAAATATCACCCAGTTTTGATAAATTGAATCCAATCAGTTTGAGATAATCTTTGCTCTTTGAATATATTACGGAAATTCGAAGAGAAGCAGAATAATTCCCTGAATTTGAAAAGAGCAAGGGCCTAAAGAACTGTTGGCTGACCCAAATGAAATTAAAGGGAAAAGGTTGGAGCTTGGTGGGAGCAGTAGCTGACAATAAAATCAAAATGTAACAGTACAGCAGAAGTCCTTCAACAAAAGTTTTTGAAGAGTAAGTCCTATTTCCATTCTTTGAGGTTAGAAAATTGGTTAATAGCAACAACATTATAAACTTTAATAGGCTTGGTATCACCATGAGAACATTAGCACTCTAGAGCACTAATAAAATTCATGTTAAATGGATAATAACGAGAGAAAAGTATTGCCAATGGGTATTTGTCTTGAAATAGAGATTCTAGGAGTATTAAGACCAACCTTACACTGAGCATTGTCATCAGTGAAGGTGTTAGTAATAAACATTGCCCACAAGGCAAGTGTAAATGCCACAAGGACTGGTGGACGAGCAGTGTGATTCCTCACATAGAAGGCTCTGTATTACATGATAAGACAGACTCCATTCAAAAAAAAAAGGAGGTTTTAAACACAGAGAAATGTGAAAATCTATATCTAAGAGAAGCAGGTACCTATAGAAGTGAAGATGATACACTTGTAAGGAAAGGAATGACTTGTAAAATATCCGAGTCCAAGGGAGAAAGCAGCCCAGTTACTGACAGAGGATGTGACAGAAGGGTTGAATACAGCTCCTGGATGAATAGGCAAGGGACTAATGAGTAGAAGGAGGGAGATAATGTTGTTTTTGGAGATGGCCACAGTCAGAGCATTAGTAGGATTTCCCTGTACAATTCTGATGTGCATATCTACGAAGTGCTTTGAGGGAAAAATGTTAGGAAGAAATTTTGTAATTTGAAAGAGGTAAAGAAAAAAAGCTGGACTGAAAATTCAGACATAAGGTAACAGCTAGCATAAACAATTGCTGAATGTAGAGCACTAAATTGTTGCTTGTACAGTTTGATTTATAGAACTTGATAAAAATTCTCTGTGAAATGCAGCAAGGTGGATCTTAGCTTTGCAAACACATTTTCTACAACATAAAACAGTCAGTGTGTATTCCCCAGACTAAGAATGGAGAAAGGCTAACATTTTCTGTTATTTATTTTTAACTGCAGCATTATTAAACAGAACTGAAACATCTATAGTGCTGATGTTAGAAATGCAGAATTCAGCACTTGTTGAAATCAACACAAACATTCCTACTTCTTACCTGTCTCCAGCTATTAGTGTGGTGTAGAGTTAACATGTATAGCAATGGGTGAGGTTCAGATCCATAAGTAAAGCTTCTAGATGATATTATACTATGCATAACAGCTTGTAATAATAATGAAGTATAATCCCTGGAGTATTTCTTTGGAAAATTAGCTGTGATTAGCCTGCCTCCAGTATTTCAAATTTCTATTTAAATTCATCTAAAGGGAATGAGATGGTTATGAAACCAAGTTTATTCTTATTCTCACACCTAGTGAACAATTTCTACAGTAAACGAACACATAGAATCAAATAATTCAGTATAATTGGACTTTTTTTTTTAATACGATTCATAGGAGAAAAAAAGAACAAACCAGCCCACGGAGAACTATTTCTCCAGTATTTTGTGGGGGTTTTGGTTTTTTTTTTAATAACCTAATACATGTAGAATCTATCCTCCGGAGAGCACCCTTTCAACAGAGACAGTGATCTAATCTTTGTATTCCAGACACCTGAGTCTAAGAATCATTCACTGTAAAAACTGCTTTCCATAGTGCCTTTTTATAGCCTTTTTTTAAGAGTTATGGATGACTTTGCTTCTAAATGAAGGGGGGAAAAAAGGAATAAGAGGTTTATATCTCATTACTGAACAGACTATTTTCCTAATTAGCCTTTTCTTAAGTTCTAGTACACATCTCTAGTTTAGATGCATTCTTTTTTATCTGAGTGTTTATCTAGATGCATTTAACTATATGGCTTGAATAGTGATTGTGTAATGAGCTATATAATTGATTTAGGATATGTACTTAATAGCAGCCAGGTGGTTGAGGTAACCTATTATTACTGCAGGATTAGATTTCATTAATGTGTTCCCTGTCCTGTCTTTTTTTTTTTCCCAAGAGAACAATGACTTGAGTAGCTGATTGAGTAACTGTTATCACAGATATTTTACATGTATCTAGTGGAACTGGGCTCAGATAATTCTTGGGATATGTCCAATGACATTTGGTGTAAATAATGAACCAAGGCATTATGCCTTAACATTTTGCAGAGTAATTACCCAAACTGAATAATTCAAAATAGGTCATTGTTAGATTTAAAATGTGAATGATAAGCAGCCTGTGTAAAATTGCTTGGAGAAATATGGCTGCTATTGGCAAAGCATTCCTTAGTCTATAGTGGGTCTGATTGTAGGATCATATGCAACAGAGAGAGTTCTCAAACTGAAGTCCTTAAGTGCCTATCATCTGCAACAGTAGAAATTGCTGTGATTTTTTTTCCTGCTTTCATTCCTCTCTCTGCTTCAGCTCTATTGCTTTCAAAACCTCTGCCCCCCTATGTTGCCTGAAATCCCAGCTTCATATCTCTGTGTCCACCCACATAGGATTTTGTGTTCAGAAGGCCTGTTGAATATCATATTACGTATAAAATTCAAAGTAGAATATTGTTCCCATGCTCTTCTGCTTCAAAAGAAAAAAAGTAAATCTGGACTTACAGCACAAAAAAAAAAAATGCAAAATATTTTCATATGTATTATACTAATTATTTTGCAACAGTGTATCATCATATCATCATGGCTGAGCTTCGCAAACGAAGATTTGGGAAAGGTCTCTACCTACGTTTGTCACAAGCGCACTGGTGGCTAAAAAGGCCAATAAGAGACAGGCATGTCCGGTTGCATTATTTTGCAACAGTATATACTAATGAAATAAGCACATAAGTCTTTCTCTCTATTTATTCCACTACAGAATTTGGTTTGGTTATTCAGACACATGTGCTTATCTCCTCTGATTTTCCAAGAAACCATATTAAAACTGCTGGAAGCTAGAATTGCTCCAGCTAGAAGCTAAATCGTTGAAATGAAGTGTTTGCTAAAAGAATTTACACCTTAAGAAAGATTTAATGTTTTCTTTTCAGACCTAATGCAGGATGTTTCTATCATAGTGATTCTTCCTAGATCTTTATAATAAGTGGACTAATATAAAATTTGAAATAGTAGATAGGAGGGTATAATAATACTACAGATGACATTAGTGTCAGGTATTAGCTAAAAAAAGATGAGAAATATCCAATTTTGAACCAAAGTCAGTCTCGAAGTAAAAGAACACAGCTTAGATAGTCCTTTTGCCACCTTTATCACACGTCAGCTAGAAGAGTTCTGGTAAGTAGATGCCTGATATACAGGACTGTTGTCCCACATCCAGCCTGCCACATATGCTATTATGTCGCCAGGCCCATCAGATATCTCATTAGTAGTCTGGTCTAACCATCACCATGGTAACAGGGGAAAAAACATTTCTCTGGCATTGCTGCCCAGCAGAGTTAGGTAACACACATCTTTGGTTCAGTGTGAACACTGTGACCGTCAGCACAAAACCTTCATCACTCCTCACGGATCCTTCTTCTCCCCCAGCAGCTGTGGGAGCAGCGACAGGTATTTCCTGTGACTAAAGGAAAAGCTTCTGATGACAGCCCCTCTAACGAGCATAGATTTTGTAACTCAAATTTCTGTGAGATATCTATATGATAACCACAACTTTAATTTCTGTTTGCATTGACTGTAGCTCTGTGCACCTACTGCAGAGCTTGTACCTCTGCAGCTCCAGCCTGCCAAGACGCCCTCAGGACACTGCTGTGCGTGGCAGAATGAGATGCCTCCCCGCCACGCTGCCTCTTGGCAGTGCTGTCCTGGACCAGAGAGCATCCTCTTGAGCTAAATTCTCTTTAGTCCTTGGGCGGTGTTTTCTCTTCACCTCTTACTGATGGTAACTGAGGACTGTAGCCAAAATATGTTCAATTTGCTGAGAAGGTTTTAACCTCCTTGTCTTCATATTTTGGACTCACTACCCTACTATTTCCAAAGTCTTTACATCAGCAACCCCACTGCATAGGTCTGGTGTGTGACTAATGCCAGAATATTTTTTGTGTTTACTGTAACTTATAAAAACATAAGCAGTTTTTAAAATTAGAGTTTTTAAAGTGCATATATTCAATAAAACCATTGGAAGCAACTGAAAATTTTTACTAAAAATAACTCTTCCCTTTTTTACAACTGAAAGAAAGCCATTGTTTACCAATATTCTGCTGTCTTAATTATGTGTTGTCTTTAGCAGGGTAACTGCAAGTCTGCAATTAAATAATTACATCTGAAAATCTTCATCCCCTCCTCCAAACAAATTAACAATAAGAAAAAATGGAATTCCAGCTTCTAAAAAGATTTCTACATGAAAAAATCTGTTGGTATGGATGTACTTTTTATTGGGACTTCAACTGAAATTCAGCAACATTGATAAGTTATTTTTATAGTAAAACCAGACACGGATAGTGCAAATTTGCCTTTAAATATCTGCTGCTTGTTTCCAGCTTCACCTCTGCAGATGTGCACACACATGCATACGTATAAAAATTAGTACTTGTCATTAATGTAGAACATTATTACCTTACACATCTGGGTATAATATCTGGATATGATATCTCCATACAAACACACATTTAGTTCAGATGAAAGAGAGTTTGGGCACATGTGTGTTGGTTATTTTTTATGACTCACCAGGCAATGGCAGGAGCTCCTCTGTTACCCTGGCTGTGGCTGCAATTTCTATAAATGTGACTTGGGTTTCTTTGGATCTTGGGAGCTATAGATCAAAATGGCTTGGCAAAACTCAGAATTCAATTGTAAATATAAAAGCCAGATTATGAAAATCCTTAAATCTCTATTACTCTGGAAACAGAGCTGCAAAAGAACATAATTTTTTCCTATTATCTAAACAGAATCTTTCTTCCTGCTGTTTCTCCCCATTACTACTTATCCTGTACTGTAAGGTTATCACTTTACAGAATACTTCTGTACCTATGAATATGATCACTGGCTTTTGTTGTTTGGGATTTTTTTTTTGTTTGTTTCTCCTGCATATAAACAACTGCAGGTTATTCGGTCTTTCTCATAATTCACGATTAATAATTCAAAATTAAAAATAAATTAAAAGTTATTAAACCTAGGATGGATAGTACCTTTACTTCATATATATTCTGTCCCTTGTGACAGTGATCATAACTACTTTAAATCCCGACTTCCACATGGATTTCTCTTCCATACAAAAACTGGAAAGTTTGCCCTACTGGCGTAAGAAAATATCATGAGATGATGTCAGAAACTTTCGGAGTTTTCATTATAATGAATGGTTATTAGCTACAATAAAAGAAGATACAATTCACTGTTTGAAACACTTTAAACAGGATTAAAATTTGTGCCATCTGAGATATCAATTTTCTGACATTTTTGGCTCATTTATATATATATATTTAGAATGTCATTGTACTTCAGTGTGTTCCCCGAGAGTTTACATATTTTGGAAGCCAGTGACAGACTGGATACAATCAAAGAGTACATCTTGTAACAAGCTGGATTTAAAGTGTCATTACAGTATATGCTGAAGAAAGTCACTGTATACAGTTGTGCCTCCAATTGTACCAACATTACTCTGTTCTCTGCTTTGCTTCAGATAAGGGATCTGATATAAAACTGCCAAAGGTAACCTGAAAATAGATTTATTTTAATCCAAACTTAAAAGGATTTTAATTTCATTTGCTTAAGCCTTCTTCTTATCCACCTCACCATAATGTTTCTGCCTTGCATCTCTTCACGCCGGTCCTGAGCTGCCAGATGTTTGCCTGCAATGCTCTTAGAAGTCATCCAAACTCTTTAAAAATCAATTGGGCTCAACTGAGTGGAAACTCTATCACACCCTGTGCCAAACAACTTCTTTCTGGTGGTGCCCACAGGACAACAGAACATGCTGAAGAGTTGGTAGGGTGTTGATGGAATTCTAGAGCCAAAGCTCCTGCTGTGCCTTCTTCATGCTTTTCTTGCAACTAGTCATCCACCAGGAAACCCCAAAAACTTGCTCCATCACTCTGGATGGGGAGGAAGGAACATTGGGAGAGGTAGTTTCAGTTTGTGCCAGTCTCAGAAATTTCGTGTGTAATTAGTGTCATCAGCTGGTACTAACTGGGAGCAGGAAGAAAGGATGGTTAGGATCCCCATTGCATACACTTTTGGTTGAGGCTCTGCTGGAATCTTAATTGTAGGGAATCCTAGAGCATTTTTAGGGGCTTAACAGTGCAAGTTTTAGCTAAAGTAAATTTAATTGTTCTTAGCTCTTTGTCAGCTGGAGAAATCTATGAAAGCATTCCACAGAATTTATATAGACTGATGTGGACCATTTGCCCATTACTTTAAAAGTGTATATCAGAACTGATTATTTGCAAGGTTCTAGCCCTACTGAATGGAATCACAAAACTCCCCTTCATCCCAGGCAGGATTTTACTCTCAAATGAAGGGAAAACATCTCACTACTACTCAAGTTTAGAGACTAACAGAAAGTCTTTTTTCACTCAGTCTTCAGTTAATATTTGTCCTGTCAAAGAGCCTGAATGTGACTATGCTTTGAAGCTTATATATATTTAAAATGTTATCAGTGATGGAAAACCCAGCAACACATATTGCTTTTCATGAAGTACCTGGTATTTTTTGTACGCTAGGAAGTAGTAAAATAGAAGAATCTACAGATGTGGGTTATTAGTTTAATGGTGCTACAACATGCAAAAAACCCAGTGTTCTAACAGTGCTATTATAAAGTGTCCAGCGAAAAACATATTCTGGAGCTGCAGATAGTGAAATGATGTACCATTTTAATTACATGCCATCATTTTAAGACAGACTTTTTTTTCCCTTGCATTTACAGAATATACCAATCACAGGATAGCCGAAGCTGAAAGGTTATGGTCTAGTACTACCGCCCTGCTCAGAGAATGGTCAGTGAGAGCAGATGGCTCAGGATCATATATACTGGGTTTTGAACATCTCCAAGGATGGAGACTCCACAGCCTCTCTGGGCAATTCTCACAACAATAAAAAAAAATCTTATGCCATATTTACATGGAATTTATGTATTTAATTTTGTGTCCACTGTCTCTTGTCCTGACACTGAACACCACTGAGAAAAAGCTGGCTTCATCTTCTCTACTCCCCACTTCAGGTGTTGATACACATGGATAAGATCCCCCTGAGCCTCCTCCTCACCCTCCAGGTTGAACAGTTCCAGTTCCTTCAGCCTCTATGTATGAGGGATGCTTCTGGGCTTTAATAATTTTTCTGGCCCTTTGCCCAACTCTTTCCAGTACCTTCGTGTTTACCTTACACTGGGGAGCTTGGAGCAGGACACCAAACTCCAAATGGAGTACTAAGAGTGAGATTAGCATGTTGTGCCTGGTAGGCATTGACTTAACTTTCAGATGTAACAAGTTGTGTAGTGCCGCGCTGGTAGTCTCAGAACTTTGATCCAACCCAGGACCAAGGGAGTCTTACCAACAAACTGCAAACAGCCGAAATAGAGTTTCTTGTAATGAAAAAAAATAATGCTAGATGACAGTTAAGATAGGTGTTGTTTATATGAATCAGATAGTGTTGGTTTTGTAATAGGAAATAATCTGATTGTCATCTGTGAGATAAAATGTGACTTACACTCCAGGAAACCAAAATGACAGAATGTATGGGAGTGACATTGCAGACTGAATTGACGAAACTTGTCATTTCCATCCCTTTGCATCTGCCTGGGTTGCGTTAGTTATTTTTAGCCATCTCACATAGACTGATATGTCCCAGGATGGCAATTCAACAACTTGTCTTACCAGCTTTGTCTAGTTATTTTGTTTGTTTATTTCAGTGTAAATTCTTTACTGATTGTTTTCTTTGAATTATTCCTCTACAGCTTTTCTGAATTATTTTTGGAGTTTATTAGTATACAATAGCAAATGTCATCTTCATTCCTGACTTTGTATCCTTCTTCTGCCCCTCTTTCAAGCTTTTAGATGGTAATATTCCTTTCCTTTTTTTTTCCCCCCAGCCACTACCTTCATTGCTTTCATCTTTAAGAACATAACCCAAAGCGCTATAGGTTCTTGTAGGAGACATTCTCTACCGTGTAATGTTGCTGCTTGATGGCAGCACAAGGAAAAAAGTTATTTTGTGATCAAGTTGCTGCCAGGCTTTGCTACACTAAGTGGAAAAAACCGCCACCATCAATCTGGTTAAGCAGGATGTGATGGTTAAAATGCCAGTCCTCATCTAAACATGGTTTGCACTATTAACCCAGAGTAAGCCTGCAGAGTCTTTCACACCTGGGGTGATGGTGTCTTAGGAAATCAGTTGGAAGCACATTTCCTTTTCCTCTCTACTTTCTCATTGACAAGAAGTAGCATGTGGGAAATTTTGCTTTTACCTGGAAATTATTACTGCTCATGGAGGAGCATCAAAATAGAGTATTTGTTTTGTATGCCACCATGATGCCTTAAACTGCTGATAGGGTGGGATTCAACGAGGTTGCCAGACTGCAACCGAGGTTGCAGTTTTCCCCTCCCAGAAAACTGCTATTTCTCTCTTTCCCAAGAAACTGCATTCCCTGGCATATGGCCAGTCAGGCTGGGCTGGTGCTTAGGAGCAATAAAATCTTAATCTGACATGGCTAGATCCTTGATGGTTCATTTCTTATAGCCCTGGGGAAAATCAAACCTGAGTTTTCACACAAGATAGTTTCTTTCCTTCGTATCAGAATATGACTATGAAGATGGTATTGACTTCTCACTTTATATGTAATAGGCTTTGCTGCACTTTACTAATGTTATTTCCAGCTGTTAGACTATATTCTTTGTAAAGCATGTTTGAGAACACAGGGATTTTGAAATTAGTCCATGTTCACAAATAAATGTGTTTAAATCTATAGGATGCTCCTTAGAGAAAATAACAGTGTGACTCTTACCTCTCCAGTCTCCAACAACTGAAATAAGTGAAGAGTAGCTGCATTTTCTGTCAGGAAAAAAAATGTTTGTATGTGTTAGAGTATTGGTTAGAGCTTGAGTGCTTATATATCGCAGGGGGTGGGGTGGGGGGCAAGGGGGAAGGGAGACAGATGCGGAGGAGGCACAAGGGCTGGGGGGAGGCTTCTTCCTCTAAAACTGCGAAAACTTTGAATCTTGGTTTAACACAGCCGCCAGAAAACAGGTGCCACCTTGCAGGATAGGTAAAGTGAGTATTAATTAAGCAATGACTTAAGCAATGGTTTGTATTAGAACATTGTTGCAAACTGCAGGGTCATTTGCATCAATTTAGACCAACTCTGAGCAAACAGTAGGACTAAAAATTGTTTTCGATTTTCCTTTGTTGCTGCCCTGGCCTACCAATGTTCTCAACAAGAGAAAAACCAAAACGGTAACATTTCATGGGGTCTAATGGCTGAAGAAGTTAGAAAGGAAAAGTTAATTTTTACATTTTGAGAGAATTTTATACTTAAAGGGTGCAATGGGAAGACTGGAGGGCAGAACCACTTTTTTTCCTCTACATATTCCTCTTATTGAACTGTTGAGGAGCCATAAAGATCACATCAGATTCTGTTGCAGAGGGTAAAACATGTAATCCTGTACTCATTTTCTTCTCAAACTCTCAGTTTAAATAATTTTATTTTTGTATAATAGGAGTGAAAATAGTATTAATTCTACTGTCTATGAATATATGGCTATTACAAATCAGAAAATAGATTGTCAATTATACAAGACATATGTTTTGTATAATTGTTTATTTAAACAGTGGCAGGAAAACCTACAGTATCACAACTGCAGCTGATCAGATATAGTAAAGATCTTGGGATTTTGGAAACTTAATTGAAATTTGAAGCAAAAGTTCAAATGATTCTGTGTGAATTTGAGAGATGTCTGCAATCTATTTTTATGGTATACATCCAGAGTGTTTAATTAAAACACTATTGCACAAGAGTCACATAACCAATGAAAGACATCTCTTGCAAACTAATATTATTAGCGCTTGGATACAATGATTTATTAACCAACCATAATGAAATTATCAAATCAATGAAGGAATTCTATACCTCTAAATCTTTACTGAAGATCACTGTGTTTTAGTCAGGCTGTTGAGAAAAAAATTATTCATTTTAAGACTCTTACAAATTTCAGCTACGGTGCCTAGCGAAGATTTGATACATCATGTGCCATTTTGTGTATATATGCAGAAAACAGAAAGATCTGGTTCAGCCTGGAGGACCCCAGGGTGCTGCACTTTGGGACACTGAACTTCCAGCTGTCTCAATGCTTGGCAGAATATGCAATGTCTAAATCAGCACTTGTGTCTCTGTGCATAGGAAGATTATCCTTATAGGAATGTGCCAGTCCAGCAACTAGAGAGCTTTGCAAGGCCGACGATATCAAATACTGTGCAAGTCTGAAATCTCAGTCACTGTCAGCATCCACCCTCCCTTTTCTGTCCAGCTGGCAACCATCTCCTCTCATTTACAGATGTAATTCTTGACTCTGCTGTGGTCCTGGGATCTTCTGTGCTATATTGAAGAAATATTTCAAGTTCAGGACTGACGATGGAAAAACGGAGGTGCTACTTTACCACAGTTTCTGCATGGTTCATTGGTGGGGAGGCAAAGAGCTTGTTCCTCCACAGCTGCATTCTGCTGCCTTGTATAAGATAAAATTATATCAGGGTCTGGTATCACAGTGGAACCATTCTATGATTCTGTGATTCCATGATCATTAGGAGCCAGATTCCCCACAGACTTAATCCAGATTATAAAGAGGTGAATTAAACAACCCTTTTTCAACCCACTTGAACAGTCCTGGCAGAAGGACTCACCAGAGAAGTCCAGAGATGTTCCAGAAGGTGTGCCGTGGAGCCTCCTTGAAGCCAGTGGAGGGGAGGAGACAAGGCAGCAGGTAGGTAGGATTAGTTGTTTGCTGTCTGTGCTAGGGCAAAGAGCCCATCACAACTTTTTAAGAGCTTCTTCAAAAGTTTGCTCTGCATAATCAGAGAGTGATGGAGAAGTGATGTTTCAGATGTGAATGCAAAGCCTAAGCCTTTGCTTGAGGATGGGATGCATAGAGTTTTGTTTAAGGTTCTGCCTAAATGCACATTCTACCCCCATTTAATTGTGTATGACCTAAAATACGTGGTCTTCCTTTCATTGAAACCCTCGGTGATTTTTCTCTTGAACCTCATTCTTTGTTGTTTTCAGAAATGCAACAAATACTCCAACTTAATGCATTAAATATGAAAAGACTTACTGAATGGACCCAACTTATAAATGATTCAAAATGCCTTATGCTGGAAAGCATCTATTTAAAAACATTTATTATTAATTTCACAGTTAAGATTAAGTTCCTATACGACAGTCATTTATTAAAGATTAACTTCTGTTAAGTCTACAAGATATGTTTATCTGTATGACAGTACATATAACCAAACAGCAGCAAAGCACCAAAATGTTCCAGTCACTGATTTAGGTAATGAATAGAAAGTGCTTATTTTACTAAGGTACTACCAAACAAAACCAAAGCATTTAGTTGAGACAGTGCAAACATTGTGCACTGTGTCTCTAAAGCAATGTGATTTCAGTTTGAATAAGTGGAATTAAATGGAATACAGGAAAAAATTCTTGGGCAAAATGTTATAAATATTAATTGAAGTATGTTAATTAAGGACATCACCTTCAAAAAAAACAAATTACCGTGTAGGCAAAGATTTCATCATCTGAACCCAAACTATTACTGACTTACAGAAGTAATAATATCCTTCTGAAAGGTGTACTTGATAGTGCTGTGCCAGTCCTGGTGAGTTAGAACCTTCCTACCTCAGCTCTTTCTGGGCTGAGGAGATGGTAATTTATTCACAGTAAAAAGTTCACACAGGTATCATGTTGTGATAGAGCCCAAACAAATGATGGTGAAGAATTTGCACAATAATTACTTTTTTTCACCCCCTTGAATCATTTCATGTTATACAACTGGGTGCTGAATTAAAAGAACTAGCGATTAATCCTCTCCCAAAAATGAACGAGTGAGATCAGACTGTATGGAGGTGCATGTAGACTGACAGGGGATCTTCAACAGCATGCTAAATTACTCGTGATTTCCCAGACTCAAAAAAGGATAGCTAATTGTCATTGTAGTGTAACAAAGCATTATAATTAATGTTAACTACATTAGCACCAAGATGGAAGAGAAATGTATGGCAATACAAGCTTGTGAATTATTTAGGTATTACTGCTGATGGAACTATCTGAGGAGATCTGTATCCTTATTATAATTTTCCCACCTCCTTAGTAATGCTGGTCATTCTCTGTGATCACTGTGTCTGTCAGCCAGAAGGGAAAGGGTAGACCCATAAAGGAGGTCAATTTCAAGAAAGTGTTTTCCTTCAATCAGTTCCACATCTCCCAGGATGGACATTTTGGGACTCCGGATTTTTTTTTGCAGTTCCTGTGGTCAAACCCTTCAATAGCCAAGCAGTCTTTCCACAGGATTAAAAAATTCCCAAAGTTGTTCACAGCTCATTAAGCCAAAATTATATTCACTGTTAGAAGTTCTATGCAAGGCTAAGTATCCTATCCTTACAATCAGAAATTATCCACACAGAGGAATATTCCTAAGAGCAGTGTTCTCTAATGGTGGCTAAAAGTGTGATTCACCACCAGTGATGTTGGAGATCTCTGGGAAATGTTAAAATGGCAAAACCAGCTCAAAACTTCACTATGATTCCATGATGAGAGGAGGCTGACCTGAAACATTGTGTGAGGCCAGAGTCATCTGTCACTTCCTTGCAATCCTTTGGCAGTGAACGGGACCAGGAGGAGGTCTGCTTGCAAGGGATGGAGGGATCTGGTAGGGAGGGAAAATTTTTGTGGGTGTGGTGCCGTGCAAGGGAGAGAGCCAACTGAGAGACACAGAGCAACACATCTAAAATACTAGCCCAGCTCTAATTCAACACCATACAGAAATTACTCCTGAAATCAGTGTCAGAACTATTTTAAGACTTTCTACTCCACAATCATCCTGCAGTAATGCAGAAGTACAGCATTACTGTACTTCTTGATATTGTTTAAATTTTAATTTAGCCTCTCCTTAGGGTCTGTACTGACCATGTCTTTGATTTTTAAAGTGTTTCTCTTTTCTCACTGTGCTGTGAGAATGTAAGTATGATTAGATGCAGTGTCCTGAACAACACAGTGGGCAAATCAGACAGTCTAGACTAAAATAAAAAGTATTTTATGTAGAGTAAGAAACTATACATAGCAATTTCTTTTTAGCTTTTCTACTAGCTAGTAGTAAAGGGGGAAAAATCAAATGTGTCAGTATTTATGCTGAAATAATAGACTCCACTCTGACATCATTTGCATTCCTAGGATTTAAGAATGCTTTATTCTGCTGTCTCACATTACAAGTCCAGATAATTCTGAAGAATTCTTTATGGATTTACAATAGCCTAAATGAAGTAGGGACATTAATACCTTACATTTCCACTCAGCACATTGTTCACATGCATATTTCATGACCATCACTACTTTGCCACTTTGCCATTTGTGAGGAACTACTGCACTGTATACTTCTAACCTACAATACTTTTCAGTTTTCTATTGAAGATTGATGGAAGACAAAGCAGGTATCTCTATGAAGAAGTGCCAAGTGTCAAAAGAAGAGCTGTGTGGTCATCTTGAAGTTGTTCCTGTGATGAAAGGATACATTTTCAACCTGTGACTACCATGTGAGCAGCAGCAGCGTATCTTTAGGTGGTTGCCTATGCTCCCATATTTTGGGGAAGAGTAGTATTTAAAACGTAATGAGGGCCTAATCCAACAAAAAGAGGGGCATGGAGAGCTGTCACTTTGTCTTAAGTGGCAAACCTTCTGCTTGTGATCAAACAGCTTCCAGTATTACACAAGTGCTGGATTGAACATCCCCACCCAATTAAAAGACTAGCACTTACCTCATATTGGGTTCTTCAGTACTGAACCTGCACTAAGTGACAGAACGCTAAAGGGATTGTAAAATCGATCCAGCTGAGATGATAATACACCCTTCCCCTATTCACAGCTTCTTTTTTTGATTCAGCTAAAACTAACTTTTGATGCTTGTGTGCAATGCAGGATGAAGTGATGGTTCTGAGACTTGGAAGCTGTAAAATGCAGGAAGCTGTAGAAACAACAGAAGCATGGTTTAAGAAGCTTAAATCCCACATCTAGATGTTGTTATTCACAGTTAGGATTTGCTAATTGAGATATCAGCAACCTGCTAAAGAAACTGACCAGCTGTGAAATCCATCATTAGCAGAGTTTAGAAACAAAGGCATCTTGAGGAGTCTCTAGCTGAGGTGGCACTCATGGTTCAGAAGCCCAGAGGAAATGCTGGCAATGGGAGCAAGTCCAGTGCTGCACATTCCTCATTTTCATGTTTTAGGTGACCCAATTTTAAGCCCTTGGTATTATTGCAACTTTTTAAAGGACAATGTGTTTTCAGTGACCTGGTTTTTGCAAAATATTTACTAGGTTTTGGAGACAATTTGTTTCTAAATGGTCCTTCTTAGGTTTTATAACCAAGATCTTAGTCAAATCTGGAAGAAATCTATCCTTTCCCCTCTATTGTCTCTACAGGAAAGATTTGCAAGAGAACACCAAATAAGCAAGTTGGAAAGGGTGATCTATGGATGTGTTTCAGAATTTGCCCCATTTGGAACAAGAAAATAGAGAGGAGATTGTGGCTCCACAGAGTTGCAAAAATGGTGGTAGGCAAAGAACTCTTAGGTAGGCTAACAAAAATAAATCACGAAGTGGGATGTGAGAGGAAGTACCTTCTTGTGCCTACCTAAGCATAAGAAGAAAATGCACGAGCCTTCAGCCTCCCAAACAGGAGGTTGAGAAAGCAGGATGCTAACATTCTTTTCTATGATCACTTGTAGTAAGGTGATGAGGTTGAGGGGCAGGGTAACCTTATATCCTTTGTTTTGATAACTTATTGACCTGTACAATAACTGCAACTGACCATGCACTGCAAGATGGTGGAAATGTGCTCATACATAAATGCAGGACTGTCTCCTGACCATAAAAGTGTGTGTGTGTTTTCTGAGGGGAGACTTCTGCAGAATTCCTCGGGGCTCTGCTTTTCTCTTCCTACACTAGTGCTGGAAAACTCATCCCAGTGCCTTGGCAGAAGAGAAATCAAAGGGAATCATTACAAATGTGATGACTATATGAAACTCTTTGCCAAAACTAGGCATGTCTGTGGAAAAGGAAGGGAGACCAGACAAATGTGAGCAGCCTGTAACTCACTTCTGTAGCTATGAAGGGCTCTGCAGGCACTCAGATCCAGTTGAAGGGAAATGTGTAATTCAGGATGGGAGTCCACCTCTGCTCCAATGCAGCCTTTTGCTTGCATGAAGGAGTTATCCAGCTGTCTTATGAGAACCTCAAGGGGACCAAAGGACCCTTGGCTACTTGGCCAAGACTGATGTTTGAAGTGTGTGTGGTTAACTTAAAGGTAATGCATCCATGTCAGTTTTTCCTATTTGACAGTTTGCAAGAGTTAAAAGAGTCTTAAAAGTTATACTAGAAAGGGTGAAAAAAAGAGGTCTCAGAAACAATATAAGATTTATATAGGGTTTGGGATAATTCTGGGTTCAAAACTTGGTTTTGTCACAGACTTCTTTATTACTTTTCCATGTTTGTTGTAATGTGCCATTTCAATTTTTCAAGAGTTGTTTCATAGAAATAATAAAGGAAAAATAACTTTGAAAAAGTAACTTTGAAAAAATATCAAATATTCTTGGTCCTGTAAGATTATTTAAGGAATAGGTATACTGGCATTTGTGAAACATTTATGCATGAGGAATAGATTTGGTTTAATATTTTCCCCATATCAAAATTTGATCAATACAAGCAGTTGCTTTATTTTCCCTTGGGTCAGGAGGTTTGGGGCTTCTTGTTGATATCCTCATATTGCAAGTGGAGTGTGGAACGACAGCAATCAGGCAACAGTTTTTTCCTCATGTTTGGATATTAAAATGGAAGCTCAGCTGATGTCTCTAAACCGTCCCAAAAGACGAAAGCATCTCATTTAGTGTGCATCTCCTCAGTAACTCTCTTTTACCAATTCTTTCCTCTACCAAGAAACTATGTGGAAATAAAGTTATAGAAGAGAAAGATCATTATAGTTTTAAATTAAAATTATATACAATTATATTTGAAGTCTTGCCTTCTTTTTTTTTTGCATGCTATATGCACACCATTGTGAAATAAAATAAAATATGGTATGCCTAGACTTCTACAAAAGGATTCCCTTGAAAACTGTCTAAACCCAATTTGCTACGTCTCTTTGCCTGCAGCAAGAATATGAACACATACTGGAAATCTTCCTGGTTCTGTCATTTCCTTTGACTGTTTAAACTGCTTTGAGACAGGGAGTAGCCAACACAAAATATGTTGTTGCATTCTGTATACATCTGTAATTGTGATGCTTTTCTAAACAAAAAAGATTATACTTTCTGACTTTCTTTCTTTGTCCCTTTCTCAACAATTACTATTCAGTGAGAGAAGACGTTATGCCAGTTAAAGCAGTCACACATTCTTCCACTTGAAAACATTATTTTTTTAGTTAGTTTTAAAATAGAGTTAGTAAAAATGGATGTAGCAGTCCAGCCTGCCCAGCCTGCAGCTCCTCCCATGGATGCCAGTGTGAGGTTGCTGAGTCAACCAATGCAGTGCCCCCTTTCAGCGGCAGCTCTGTCTCTCTCATTTATAGGATAAAGTTAATCACTCCCTAAGTGCTTACATCTCCCCACAGTTATGAAAAGGAAACTATTAGAGGAAGCTATAGACAGACATCTTCTAGATATCTATAGTTGGGGAGTAAACCACACCCAAAGTAGTAAATGCCTCATAATGCCACACCCTCATAACTAGAGTGGCAACACTGAGTTTACTGTACACCAAAGGAGAAGCCCTAAGCTGTATCTTGCGAAGTCCTAGTTTTTATCTGGGCACCACAGAACCAAGCTGCCATTAGTTCTGCAGCTCATTCCCAGGTCCCAGTCTTGTGTGTTGCTATTATTCATTAGCTCACAAGTTCTTCACTACCATAACCTATGGAATTGTCTCCAAAAGTAATTTGTCTCCAAATGTTATTGGTGTGATTACAAGGACTATGGGACCCTTCCCAAAAGGTAATATTGATTCTAGTGAAGAAACTACATCAGGTTTTCCTTCTGCTGCTCTAGTTAACACTCCAGCACCACCCATCAAGCATTTAATCCTGAGGCAACCTCACATGCTTTCATGCCATACTTTCACATCATGTCATATACATTTTGATTTTCACACTGTGAAAATAAGCCCAAATTACTGTCAAGTTGACAGTGCAGTTAGAAAACATTTGGGATATGGAGCCTGAAGCATTCACATTTATTGTCAGGTCGCTGCTGGAGATTTCATACTGGACACGTTCAATTTAGGTCTTATCTATTCTGTCCACTTCTTGTCTCTAATACATTTTAGTTTTCAATATTAGTTTCCATCGAGATTGTGATTACTTGATATACTCATGATCACAAGTAGTTTTAGTCCCCGGAATAGTCATTACATGTTTCAGGATCTCTACTGCAAATTCAGAGCATTCTTGCTTATATTGAATACTTTCAACTAAAGGTGAATACTGACAGTACCTCATGCATGACCCTGTATAAAAATACCAAAATCAAAAAAAAAAACCTTTGGTCTATAGTCCTGGTAAAAGACAATTGTTAGGAAGCTCTGTAAGGATGGGGACCAAAGAAATCATTCTCACTGGATACAGTAGTTGTCTTCAGGAGATCTCTGATTGAGGTTGGTCTCAGGGAAGAGGAAGAGGATATAAGTTGGAAGGCTGCTGTAGCATCAGTCACAGACTGTCCTCACCTCTATCCCTCCAGTGGATGCCACCGCACTGGGGATGCTGCTGTGTGGCCTCTGTAGCCCTGCAGGCAAGGGCAGGAAGGGGTAAGCTTCCAGGTCTTCTGCACCAGGGCCATTACAAGTGCTGACAAAATAACTTGCTGTCAATCTGATGTTTATCTCTATGCCAAGATGATCTCTAGCAATCTGATTTTGAGTGTCTGCTAAGGCTGAACTTAGCATGGGGGACCATGAACATACAAATACAGTGTGATGATGGCAGAGACAGATTCCAGTACCCTTCTGGGTTAGAGGCCAACTTGGACTTCATTCTCCAGACTAACTATCTCTCTGAAGAAGTAGGCATATTAACATTAGTTTGTCCAATTATGGAATCAGGTGGTTCAAGCTGATTTAAGCTGTCAACATGGTTCAGCATTTGATCAAGCTGTGTCAGGAGGACAGTTGTATCTGATTAACTAATGAAAGATTGCTTATGGGTTTAAATGGAACATAAAATATAAATCTTAGTGTTTTTTTCTTGTTGATGCGTTTATAGACCATTTTACCTCTCCTAAATTACAAACTAAGAACACCTTTGAGTCAGGTAAGAAAAGAAAGAAAAAAAAAAGGAGTAAAAAAGAAGACAAAGGGAAATTATGCATATTTCATTGTTCTTTACAACAACTAGGATTTTTAATTACAGAAAACACTCATCATGTATTAGCAATCAAATGCAGACAATATATAGCACAACAAAATAGAATGAATAATCTGAATTCTTTCCAGACTAATAAGAATAACTAATCTATGAATCAAAGGATAATTGAATATTCTCCAGTATCTTCCCTGCTTTCAACTATTTAATCCAAGTACCTTCTTCAAATGAGAAAATCTATTTTATCTGAAAAAAACTCATGTTTATTAACACAAAAATCAGAGCACTAAAACAACTGCTAGACAGGAATTTGCATAACTGAAAACTATGACTGTTTCATAATTTTCTCTGCTGGAAGATGGATTCTTTTATTATTTGTATCTTTTTTCCTCTTTACATTTTTCCTTTTCATTGCAGTCCTCCAAAATTTAATACAGCTCACTAGGGACAGCTGCCTGGTCTCAGCCCATGCAGCTCTATTTTCAAGTATTTAATTTACCTCAAAAGAGCAATTAGCTATATGTGCAGCCTTTTTATCTGTAGTTTTTTTCTGAAAACTGTGTAATTGATGCAATGTATAAAATATACAATGTCATGTGAAGTGATTGTAAGACAAGATACTGATAAGCTTCTTATGTTTAAGAAAAAAATTATTTCTGATTAATCTAAGGGAAGAATATACATATATTTGTAAAAGAGATGTCTGATTTTATGCATTATTGCATTCAAATGAATAAATATAGCAATTAGAACAACAAAAATTTTAAAAATATATATCTGTTGAATGTTTTACCACAAGAAATAAACTTTTCATTATTTTGAATAATATTAGCCCTAGTGATAGGGATACCATCTTGTGGAATATTTGTATAATCTTATAGTCATCATAACACCTATTTCTTAAAAGTGTCTTCTCTCAGGGAACACATATCATTCTAGTCCCAGTGTTTCACACAAAATTGGTATGATTTTATTTTTATTTTTTAAAACCCTGGAAATATAGAAATAAAGACGACAATGTGAAAATAAGTTATGTATGCCACAGTTCTAACATATTTTTCACCTTGGAGTATGAATAATAGATCATAGATTATTTTTTTTTAATTGGGCTAAATATTCAGCTTGCATAAAACAAATCACCTCAATGGTTAAATCTTGAAATAGTCCAATTTGCAATCAACTGTTCTGAACTACATCAGAGCCATATTTTATCCACTTTCAGTTTCTAAGTGAATGGTTTGCTGTGGATGTCTAACAGTGTGGATGTATATGTATTTATCTGCTTTCTCTTACTTTTACTTCTATCACTCTTCTGTCATAAAGTGTGGCTGGTGTCAGTCACAAGGTGAGTTTGATCTATTTGAAGCAGACTTGGTTTTTGTGCTTACAGACATTTACTGCATGGATAGATAGTTACCACAGCACACATCACATTAATGGCATGGTAAACAAAAGGTTAAAAATGCTCACATTTAATTTTCAAAATAAGACTCTAGAATCTTTAATATTTGGGCATCTGATTTGCAAGGGCACAAATGGTGGTGTATCATAAATGGGTGATACTGCCCCTCTGCAAAAACAGCAGCAGCTGTGGATGCTGTACTTTCAAAGAACACAATGCCTTTAAAGCAGTGGAAGTGAAACTCTGCACTGAAATCAATAGCATCTCGAAAGGAATAAGCATATCTGCCGGAACAAAAGGAGACAATCCATAGGGACGACAGAGTAGTCCTCAGTAAAGCTAACCATTGAAAGCAAACTGAGTGATTTAACACTAAAACTAAATCTATATAGTAAAATAATATTGTGCATCTATATTGTAAAATAATAAATAATTAAACTCTTTCTATATAACTTATCTGCAATTAGAAAGAAGTTTAAAATCTGCTCTAGGATTTAGCACAGATGCAGACAGGCAATGCACAGCTGCAGATTTCAAGCTACTGCTTCAGCCTCTTTTTTCTGTCCTCAGCCAAAGGAAGAGAACATGAGAATGTGCCTGTGATAAACCTACTGTGTTTCTGGATTTCTGCGCCCAAAGGGGCGGGTGAGAGTGGGAGGCAGCTGCAGCAAAATCAAAAACATTTAATATTTTTGCTGAGAATTGAGAGTGTGTTCCAAAGGACTGCAATTTAAACTGGATTTCAGCCCTTGTAGTCCTCAGAATTCCCTCAATTTAAAGTGGCACATAGAACCCATAACAAAATGCTATTGCACCATGGGTGGAAAAAAATTGTTTGGAAAGGATTGATGTGAGTAGTTTTTAATATCCCATTTCCAGTCATCAATAATCTAATTCAAACTGACTGCAACCATACTTAATAACCACACTTTAATAAAAAATCATAATGAATTCATTGTTTTAAACTTTTATTCACATTGTATCAGTGACAAACCTGTGCTCTTATCTCTGACTGGAATTTAAACAGGTGGCAGTTTTTTGCGCACCTCAATACCCATCCAATTCTCCTTTTTCCTTTTAACACAGCCCTACTTTCACAAACGTTTAGCAAAAAACTGAAACACTTAAGTCTCCATATTGTACAATACTGATTGCTCAGTGCTGTCACTTTCTTTCTACAATGACCTTACTATGCTAAGGTGACCAGAAACGCTCACAGCATATTAAATGTGACCTCATTAAGGAATATAAATGTTCAACTACTACTACTTTACTTGTATCTCACACTATGGGACAAACCAGCCTTTGACTGTGTGCATGGACTTCACTGACCTAGTATTTTCAAGAGCATAGTTTGGGTGATTTTGTCCAGGGAGGATGTAGTGTTAGTATTTCTCTTCCTATTTGCCTCATGGAAACTAGTGTGGGAAAGGGCGTAGAGCAATATGTCTTCTGTTGTGGAAACATTTTTTGGTCCTTACTATGATACAAATGCAAAACATTACTGCAATATTTATTAGTGCAATTCTAAGGATGGGCAGGAACAGAGTGGAAATGCTGCTACAGGGCTCTCAGAGAAATAATGCCAAGGATTTCTTTCTTAACCTTCAGCATGAAATTCCAAATTCAAAACCAACATGCTGCTCCTAGCAGTGATCCATTTTTTCCCACTTTTAACCTCATTTGAACATTCGTAGCCTCTTACAGTTTCTTTCTCTCCACATCACCTCTTTTAATCCATCTGTCTGTCTTCATAACACTTCCTGTTGCTCTTTTCTACACTCCTGAGAGTATCTTTTCGTTTTGGGGGTGCTTTGAAGTGTTGCAGGTGGGGTCACAGCAGGGCTTCAGAGAAAGATATTATCATTGGCACTCCCTGCTCCATGATGAGATCCTTCACAGGATGCAATTTTAATATTTAGTGGCCATTTCAGCTGTTATATCAGGTTTTATTTCAGAGCTTGTGTGCAGATTTCATGAGACCAGAATTACCCATCTGTTATGGAATCAGTGCTGTTTTGCTTTGCAGGAAATTGTGTGTTACATGCTAAAGCCAAAGCACAGTCTAATTGGATGCCTATGGACACACCTAGCATATAGCCTAACTCAACAGTTTGCTCCTAAGTCCTTAACTGCCCACACTGCATAACTGTGAATGAGTATACTGCTTTTTTTCATAAGTTTTTCTTCCTCTGAAACAAAACCCTGTGTGGGGGTTATTGAGGTTCAACATGGGATCCTCAAGAGGATCAACAAGGCAAAGTGCAAGGTGCTGCACCTGGGGTGGGGCAACTCCCAGTATCAACACAGGCTGGGGTATGAATAGATTGAGAAGAGTCCTGCCAAGAAAGAATTGGGTGTGCTGGTGGAGGAGAGATTGGACATGAGCAGGCAACATGCGCTTGCAAGGCAGAAGGCCAAGTGCATCCTGGGCTGCATCAGAAGAAGCACGGCCAGCAGGTTAGGGGAGGTGATCCTACCTCTTCTCCACTCTGGTAAGACCCCACCTGGCATCCACTGCATCCAGCTCTGGGGTTCCCACTACAAAGAAAACATGGATTTGTTGGAGCAAGTCCAGAAGAGGACCACAAAGATGATCAGAGGGTTGGAACACCTCTCCTATGGAGACAGGCTGAGATACTTGGGTTTGTTCAGCCTGGAGAAGAGAAGGCTCCAGGAAGGCCCTATAGCAGCCTTACAGTACCTAAAGGGGGCCTACAGGAAAGCCAGAGGGACTTTTTACAAAGGTGCAAAGTGAAAGGACAAGGGCTAATGGCTTTAAAATGAAAGAAGATAGATTCAGATTGATATAAGGAAGAAGTCTTTTACAAAGAGGATGATGAATCACTGAAACAGGTTGCCCAGAAAGGTGGTGAATACCCTATCACTCGAAACATTGAAGGCCAGGTTGAACAGGGCTCTCAGAAACACAATATACTTGAAGATGTCCCTGCTTTTTCAGGAGGGTAGGACTAGATGACCTTTAAAAGTCCCTTCCAACCCAAACTGTTCTATGATTCATTCACTTCACGGTCCCACATGAGAGGTAGTATAAGGAAGACAACCAGGTTTAGCTCCCTGTGTCCCTTTCCCTTCAGGCTTTGTTGTCCCAGTTGTCCTGTGCTGAGACATCGTGCTCCAGGGTGTGTCAGACATAAGCTCATACTTCCATCTTCCAATTAAGCTCTTCTCTTGAGCACCTCTAAGTCACATGTTTTTCTAATTTCTTCTTTTGTGTATATCTGCATTTTCCATCCTGGAAAATGGATGGGATTTTGCTGTATACTCAAGTGGGAGATCATACGTAGATTTACCCATGCTGTAGGCATCAACTTTTCATCATCACTTTAATTCTTTTTCCAGCCATACCAAAGAAGCTAAAGAATATTTTGTGTTCTGAAAGGCAATAAAAGCACACTGGAAAGATTGAATGGTTAAGAATACAGCCAGCAGAAAGCAGCATACTTCCAAGTGCCCTCTTCTTTGCTTGCAGCCCTGCTATTTTGAGAGCTCACAGTCTACAAGGAACAGTTACAAATAGATGTAAAACACACAAATTCATGATCCCTTCTATCCTATGTGCTGCTTGATTATTATCTAACCTTTTAATGTAAGTTATGTACAGTTGCATGGAATATATAGTATCTTTCTGAATTAAACACTGACTATAGAGGATAAACTACCCAGTCATTGGTCATACACAGTTCAACTCTTTTTCCTTGCTAATATCAAACTAAATGTTCTAGAGAAGTTTTTCACAGCACAAGCAAGAATATGAGGAGGAAATATCTGCATACACCTAAATAATTTCCATCTTAATTTAACAAAAATATATTCTTGTGAAATGAAAATGCAAATCCAATGCAAATCTTGTAAAGGATTTTCTATCTATGAAGAGATTAAAAGTTTGTATAGATTCCCCACCAATCTCAAGTATTACTCTAATACCCAGAAGATTGGATTTAAAAGGATTTTTGTGGTCACCACTGCTTTCCCTGCTTTAAAGTCATATCTTGGTAAGCATGATTTGAAGAACTGAGAGAGCAGCAAATCAAAACACAGACGAAAAAACCCAAACAAACAAACAAACAGAAAGAAAATCAAAACCATGGCATAGAAATGTTACTGAAGAAATCTCAGCAAATAAATTTCAGCAGAAACAATGTCAGGTATCAAACAGGAGAGGAAAACATACTCCTCTAGGCCCCATAATAGATATTGTTTTTATCCAAAATCAGCAATGGCAACTCTGCAGCTAAACATTAGCGCATCAAATTCAGTAGCATAAATCAAAACAGAACCTTCTAAAATCGTTCATAGAAATCATGCAGATTCAAAATGGGTATTAAGAACTTCATTCTGGAGCAAGCCATAACTAATCATAGACTAGACTGTATCCAATATTCAGTGATTCACACTGAGGGTGAACCCTGCTTTGTAAAAGGCTGAAAAATCTACTTTCTTACCACCTGGTTTTCCTAGGCACTGCAGAGCTGGTAGCAAACTCATTTGCTCTCCAAGCTCAGGGCTCTCCATCTGCTGCTGACCTTTGATGGGACAGGAGCAAGAAACACCCAGGTGATCTCAGAAAGCAAGATCATTTTTAAAGCATCTAAATCCTTTGAAGGGGATGCAGGAAAGACCAGGAGCCTTGTACTTCTCCAATTTGTCAGTTTGGAATAGTTGTACAATACAAATTATTTCTTCTTTTCTGCTACTTACTTACAATTTAAGGAATTACAGCAATGATACCTTAAATTTTGTAGCTTCATGTTTTTCACCTGTTTCTGTGCATCTCTAATCCTTGTCAAAGAAATTCATGCAGCGATGTAAAATTACACCTGACGAGTTTTGAGCTTGTGTGGGATGAGTTTCTCTTTATTTAGAATTTCTGCAGGAAACAGTTATTCAGACTGAAAGTTGCACAGGTTAGGTAGGCAGCACCAAAAATAGTTGGAAACAGCTCAAGTACAGAAATACGGGTTTTTCTAATGTCTTAAAACTTCATCTCAGAGTAAATACTGACATCCTAAAATTCATATGTAATTATCATAGACATTTCATAATTGTCTATTCTCTGCTACCCAGTGACTCATGAATTTGAAAATGAAGGACTAAGCAGATCTATGTGTTCTAGCAAAAGGCACTAAGTGATAGCCCATGGCCACAGGAAAAAATGGTAGAAACTGTTGCGGTCTTCAGAACATAAGAGACTAAAAGAGCATTATGCTTTTCAGTAAAATGAAAATCCTATCTACGTATAGACTGACTGATACTGGAAAGACTCAATAGTTTCTGGAACTGATGATAATGGTTAACCACAATCTCCTGGTACAGCCTCATTTTATTTTAAAATTCTCCTTGGTATGTCTTTGTCTGTTCTCCATTTGTGACATTCTGTCCATTTATCTGCCAGGTGGAAGATTATTTTCCTGTGGTTACTACTCATTTGTTATAGCATGAAGGATAGCTGATCCTTAATGAGACTCTTTCTTAAAAGATTCTGTTCATAGGTAATTCTACTTAATATAAATTTTGTGGCATAGCAAGCAGGGTTGTGTTCTTCATCTCCTTTTAGTGCTAACAGCATTTATACTAAGTACAATAATATTAGTAATATTCTATTACATTTGTGCAATATTTTATATTTGAGCTTTTCCAAAGCATTTATGAAAAATATTTAGCATGCTGTAGTTTTGTGAGGAGCCTTCTGATTTCCTGTCTTATCTCTGCACCATTGGACCCATCTTTCTCATATGTCCTGTAAGCTGTTGGAGTTCATTATCACCAGTTAAAAATAGCTCATCGTACAGCTCAGTTCATGTAAACAGATAAAATTATGTCAAACTCATAGAATTTAGGTCCATTTCTGCCAGTAGTTTGGTAGATATAATAATTCTCCAGGTCACAGTTTTTATAACCCAAAAAGATTATTGCTGCTTATGAATGTGTTCAAAAGGGAGCTGATTCCCTTCTTCCATTATCCCCCTTGTCCCCTCTTTCAGTATTTGTTTCATTGTTAGGAATTTTCCTGATCTATGAGATGGAGCAGTGAACAAGGTCCCCTACCCAGATAAATCTTTGTCCCTAGGAGCACTAAGGCATAGTCTGTGCTTTTCTTCTTTGACATCGAAACACAGAATAATTTAGGTAGCAAGAATCCTGGGATCCAAGGTCCTTCTCAAAAAAAATGGGTCCTGCTCATGGCTTTGGCCAGGTGAGTTTTGAATATCTCCAAGGAGGCATGTTCCTTATCATCTCTGGGGAACCTACTCCTGAAATTAGCCACTCTAATTGTGAGGACGTTTTTCCTTATATGTAAATTGAACTGGCCATACGTGTGCTAGCACTGCCCTGACAAGGGCTCAGTTTCATTGCTACCATGGCCCGCTGCTGACTCCTGCTCATCGTGCACCTGCCAGGCTCCCTTGTCCTCTCCTTCCCAGCTGCTTCAAAGCCTGTGCAGGAGCTGCATGGGTTATTTCCCTGCAGATGCAGAGCTCTGCATTTGCTCTTGTTGATCTGGGTGAGATTTCTGCCAGCCCATCTCTCCAGCTTGCTTGAGAAGGACTCAGTGGCGATCTCTGAGGACGCTGATTGTAAGCAGACACCGGTTGCACTTTGGATCACACTCAGCAGTTCAGCCAGTTTTTCAGCCACTTCATAGTTCACCCATCCAGTTCTCCTTTTCTCTTCAAGAAAAATATTTGCAAGAAACTGTCATTCCTTAGAGGTTTAAAACTGGACATTAATTATTTTCTATTCTTTTGCCAGTCCTACCATTGTTAAACCTGAAATATCAGGCAAAGCAGGTACAGAAAACTAAAATTAATGACAAAAACAGCTTACGTTTTCCCCTCTGCTCTGTATTTTTAATGAATGGTTGCTCTAACTATAGGGAACTATGGGCAAAACACAACTGGTTGCGAAGGATATCCTGCTCCTGTGCTGCCAGAGCTGAAGAACTCCCTCCAATCTGGCCATAGCAGAGATGCTCTTCAGGAAGGGAAGGGCAGACAAGCAGCCTACATGTATTGCTATCCAGAGCTCAGGCTTTACCTTCTGCCTGCTTGTTTTTCACCCCTCTGTGGTTTCAACGCACATCTGCTCAACTACCAATGGGGACAAGTGATTAGGTGAAGTAATTCTGTCCTGAAGTGCTGTAGATATTTCACTTAGTTAGACTTTAAAAGGGGAAGATGACAAATCAAACCCATTCTGTCTCTCCCAGATATGATATCCCATGCTCTCCACAGAGAGCACTTCCAACCCTGATTGCAGGTTTTTAGCATAAGTATAAATCAATCTGCTCCTTCCACTGGAACAAAGTGGTTTTACTGCTTTTATTCTCCCCTGAAGAAAAAAGTCTGTTTCAGTTGTATTGGATATCAAAAATACCACCAAAACATAACCTGAAACAGCATGTAATTACTTTTTTCATTTCAGATCAGTCTTTGACAGACATGCCTGAAGGCAAAATAGATTCATATCCCTAACAACCTTCTAGCAGTTGAAATCTATAAACAGCTTATACAATGTGCAAATTGCTATTTCAACAAATCAGGAAGGCTTAAAATAAATCTCTGAAAAGTAAAGTAACTAAATTAAACTCTGAACAGTAAACACTTTCCGTAGCAGAGAAAAGTGGACAGTCATTTAATAAATCTCTTTTTAATTGCATTCATTTTGTTACAGGAAATATTCCAAAACAAACAAAGTTTGTGTTGGTTCCTCTAAATATTGCACTGAAGTCAGACCAACTACACTGATTTTCTTCTAGAGACCATGAAAACTCAGTCATATCATGAGTGTAAGAAATGGGAACTTAGATACTACCCTATGATACATATCCTGAGTACATTCTCAAATTACAGAAGAGCTTGGGGACACGTAATGTTGTGAATAACTGTATTGGGACAAAGTTGGGATGTTATTTTTTGGTCTGTGTTTGGCCCTAGCCACCTGCAGAAGTTTATAGTTTTTCCTGCCAAGTCCTCTGATAAAGCAGTGAACTTGGCCTTGGAGGGACAGCTTCTGTGTAAACTGTTTTAACTGGTCTATTGTGATTGGTCAATGACTCGTCAAGGACATTTGGAGGACAAAATGATAAGTAGGTGAGGAAGGCTCTCCCCCAGCCTCAATTGGGAAAGACCCCCTTCAACTCACTGCGCCTGCGTGAGGGGATTTCCAAGGTGCTCACGCATGCGCAGAAGGTGTACACTTACATAACCAAGGGGGTGGGATTGAGAGCCCCTGACGGGGCGGTACTGGCCACACCTCCCCGGGGCAGGTGCTCTCAATGAACTTTATAAAGACAGACACGTTTTCCTTTGGTGTGGTGCTGGCTCTTCACGATGGACCAAGTTGCTTTTAGCAGAGACGTCTGCTCGAAGCGGGAGCCTGCCACCCCTTCGGAACACGCAGCTGCCATAGGGAGACTTCATTACTGGTTAGGATGGGTAAAATTATCTTATAGGTGACACCTGGGTGAGTATGGGGTGTCGAGCCTTCTTTCTAGGGTCTTTTGTGCACTTTTTCCTCCGCCCTAATCCTTTTCCCTCAGGCGCCTGTTTTTCCCCTTTTCTCTGTTTGCCACCTTTCATAATAAATAGCTATTTTGCCAACTAGCAACTGTGTTTGGTTTTTCACGTTCCAGAATCCCTTGAACCTGTTTTTCCCTGATGTAGTCTTCCCCTCCCCATTACAGTAACCAAAACTCTATTGTCTAAAATTGAGCTGTATCTTCTGTCGTAGCATCTTCTTTGGGCTTTATTCCTGCAAGTTTTGCTGGAGCAGAAACATTTCGGATTTCTCAGTGAAACTGTACCTCTAGGAGGGATATTCAGAGTACAAAGTTCAGATTTTTTTTCAGCATCAGGAAGATGGGTGTTCTGGAGAATCTGATTAAAACTAGTGTGTGAATCATAAGGTCAACAAATGCAGAGACAATATGTTTCATGTAGGCAGCTAGTTATCCTCAGGGACACGTCAATGGCCTTAACTGTCCATAAAGATAAGTTAAATAATCTATTAGAATTTAGTGCAAGAACCCAGTCATGCACCCTTTCTATTTTCCCCTTTAGTTTATTTGTCTGGTTTCACTAGTCTGAGGAACAGACATTGATGCCATATAAGGAAGAAAAAGATGCTGAGTCCAAAGGGAGACAGATCCTCTGTTTCTTTATCAATCTGAACTCTAACCACACAACACTGCACTGCATTTCCCAGGGAGGAGATGGTGTGACCAGGGGGTGCAAGCCCCCCCTACACTTCCCAGGGCACAGGGAAGCCTCCTCAACAGCCCATGTGTGCCCCACTGCTGGGCTGCATCCCAAAGCTGGCTTGATGTATACCCAGAAGATGGTAAAGCCTCTTTGTCCCATGGACTGGTAACATAGGGATCTATTATTTGGCTGAAAGGAAAAGATCCCTGTGTCCTTCTCGTGGTTAAATAGTGCAAGAGCGTATGTCAGGTTTGTAGCTGATTCACCAAGTAGTCCTATTGCTATGGAAAAAACCGCAGCATGACTTTATGGTATGGCATGGCATGACCATGACACGTACTTAACAAAGGAAAAATAAAACCCAAAGTAGGAACTGATTTCATTACATTCAGGAATTTTTTTGGTCCAATGAAAAGTGATATTTGTTAAACTAGTGGAATACTGACAGTAGTTACCAAATTGTTGTCACAGTGCTAAAATCTCTACATATGCTCTTTGCCTATGGATGAGACATCAAGAATTAATACTTTTCTTATTATATGGTTATCTAATTTCCAGATTTTATAATGGAAGTTTGATGCTATAAAAAAGCATTATACAAACTCAGCAGTATCTAAGTGGGGAGTTTTCTGTTACAGGCAGTACCTATGTTTTGACTACAGTTGTATAACAGTGAATCAAAATATAATGATTATCCAAAACACCAAAGTTAAATCGAGGGATGCATCTATACAAAATGAAACACAGGCATGTGTGCTTTCTCCTGGGTTATGAAAATATGTACTTAAACATTTTAGCAGATTTTTGTGTTCTCCATTAAGTAGAAATATAGTCCACCAGTTATGCTAGCAAAGCTTAAAGCATTTAGAGCAGTAGCATTTCTTCAAGATTTAGCATGCATGACTCCTAGTTAATATTTCCTCGGTATTTTTAAAAAACTGAATTATCTATTTATGTTTAAATTCTGAAACATAATTCATTTAGGTTGCTAGTACAAAGTCTTACTGAAGTTTTTTAATCCATTTTAGCTTTAGCAAATATTCTCCACAGTATATCAGCTGAAAACTTTCCTGTTTGTCTTAATTTACTGCAAATAAATTTGTTTCTGCAATTAGCACACAAGCCCCTAAAGCCAGAAATACCCTAAATTAGTGGCACAGTGCATTTTGGGATGTAACTTAATTACTAAATCTAAGTAGTAGAACTATGAACAAGAAGCTTCTTTTAAGTATTAGGCAACTTTCAAGACAGAGTTGAAACTTCCCAATGGAAATATGATGATCTTTACATGTTTCACTAACAAAACCTACTTAAAGCAATGTGAGGCATTATGTAACATTTAAAAATAAAGGAAATAAACCAGCTTTTTTTTTGTAAAAAAACGCTTTTATATAAGCCTATTGAAGCTTATGTGCCAATTATGAATCCTCAGCCTGTCATTTTAAACTCTTGCAGACAAGGACAGAACCTTTTGTCGTTACAGTTGTGGCTATTTGTGGGAGCAAGCAAGAAATATCATGGGGATTTTGAGCTTTCTTCAGCCTGTGGGTGTGCAAATCAAGGGAGCTGATTCCTCCTTGCATAGTTGCTTCATGTGAAAAACATGAGCAGCAGCGGGTGCAGGGAAAGCGCATTTGGCCAGTGTGAGCCAGAGAAAATCTGTCTATTGTGCTCAAAGACAGTGGTCTTCCATGAAGCCCTGGAGAGAAATTTGCAGTGCTGTTATGCATGAGACTGAATAATTCAGCTTATATTTCTTTTATGTGTCATGAGGCAGTGACAACAAATAAAAGATATTTGTTAAAGCAACTTGATGTTTAGGTTTAGGTACAACATCCTTCCTGATAAATGAACTCCTTCTTTGGGAGCACGCGGGCCCTGCCTGCTGCCAGCTTCTGAGCAAAGAGTAAAGCAGTTTGTGACAGCTTTAGCACAGCATTTCCTTGCCTTTAGGATTTTGTCACCATGTCAGCATTTTAACATCACATGAAACCTAATTTTTTTGATAATAGTATAATCTAAATCGAGAGTTTAGTTTCTTAAGTTATAATGAGATTTCTATACGTGGTTCCAGCTCCAGGCAGGGCACCATCTGCAGCACTGGTTGTTAAGCAAACATTGCCACATTAGTCACTGGACGAGTACAAAATAAATGCTATCAAAATGCAAAAAAGAAAATTGAGCAACAGATTTGTGGGAAAAATGAGTCTCCGATGTTTGTATCACCTAGACATTTAAAACAGGAATTCTTAACATTTTCGTAATCTGATTTTGTTTTGGTTTTATAATACATTAAACAAATGGATCTTTTTCTAATATTTCCATATCTCACAATGGTCTGGAACAGATAAAATAATATAATAATATATAGAAAAATTGTACAATCATACTAGTGAGGTTTACCTCCTTCCTAATAGAAATAATAATCTGAATGTTGTTGTTACCCACGTGTTTATTTTGTCACTTTTTATTCTCTTTTTATTTTTATATCAACATTTATATTGTCACAGTAGCTTTCTATGGCTAGTACTACTTACTGGCAGATAGTAGGGCAGTTGCTCACCAACAGCAAAATGGATTTGTCACTCAAGTCCCTGGGCAAGATGGATGGATTTTGACCTGCATAATGGGCTTTTCCTCTTCTAGAAAACTGAGAGACAAAGGAGAAATCTGTAGTACTCTTGCACTGTTTGGCTCAGACCTGTGTGAGCTGCACACACCTTTTCTGAGAGCTGGGAAATGTTGCTGCATCTCATATTTTGGACATAGCCAGCGAATATCAGGGAATTGTCTTGGGTAGGTATGCCTTTGTTTTCAATCGTTCTTTTGTTGGCACTTATTTTTCTGTTTTTACATAAGAAAACGATGAGCAGAGATTTCTTATTTACCCTCTCAGCCCAACTCACTGCTTCAATTTTTTCTGTCGTGGATACTTTTGAGCATCTCCTCTTCAGTGCAAATTCTCTTTTGAGCATTTTTTAATATATGTTGTTTATACTCATCATTGCCGTCTTTTTTTTCTGAGCCATCCATTCTTTGTGAGCTGATTCAAAATCTGTATGGCTCACGTATCCGTTTTTTCAAGACAGTGAAACCTTCATTATTTTTCATTTCATTTTATACTGTATGTATTCTAGCAATTTCTTCACTTTCTTAGTGGATGGTGCATGTTAAAGAGCATTTTTTTATTGAGCTCTCCACAATGACATCAAGTATTTCCTCTGTGTGCTTGCAATTAATTTTAAATTAGTTGACCTGTATGAGCAATTCAAATGAATGTTGCCAACATGTATTGTCAGCTTTGACTTAGGCAATGTTCACTTACAGTTTTGTTAGCCTCCACTGAAATTTTAGAGATATTTCTTGGACTTCTGTAACAAGTACGTATTTGTCACCTAACAAATCATTTTCTTTCCAAAGCATGGGAAATTACACAAAGCAGGATGAGATATATTAAATATAACACTTGTTTCGAAAAAGGAGACTTTTGGCAGTCCAGTATTATTTGGAATGGTTGGAACAGACACATGGTTAGATGATAAGATGTCTACAATTTCATGTGCAATTTCACATTTTTCATGAAGAGTCATACCAATGAAAATTAAAAGGTTCCAGGCAAAATAAAAACATCTCAAGAGAGCATTTTGCTTAAATCTGAAAACATCAGATATACTAGTTCTTCCCCCAACACCAAGGCCATTTCAAAGCCATGTTGATGTGCACATAGAATGCATTTTAAATAAACTAATCTTTTGTTCAGATTTTATTTCAACTAGTCATTCTTTTCTGTGCAGAAAAATGACCATTTCTCCATTTTCTGATTTTCTTTTCAGACAGATGAAATTAACCTTACCACTGTAAAGGATTTAGCTGAAGGAACAGGTCCAGGTTGATGTACTATATGTCAAGAAAGATGCTGATAAAAATGACAAAGCCTAGAAAAAATTACCTTTGGAAAAAGATAGGATGAGCTGAGCTTATTTATCCTGATAGAGAAAAGACCACAGAGAACATACTAACAGTTTTGAAATATACAAAAAAATAGCTTCCTATAGGGGGGATACATGATATATACACAGCAAAAGCAATGAACTTAAATAAAAGACAAAAACATTCAGTTTATACATTATCAAAGATTCAGTTTAGACATTATTATTACTGATGAAAGTAGGGGAGCTTGGGAGTTGATTGCCTGGATAGATTATGCTGTCTCTGCTAACAGACACCTTTAAGAAGCAGTAAGTCAAATATCTGTTAGGAGGGTCACAGGTTCTGCTTTCAGACGTGAAACTGGGATAAGAATATTTTTGAGACACTGTTATTTCTTCATTTGAAGTTCTGATTTTTATTAATGATGATTTTTTTTGTCTCATTCTATGGCCACTCATTTCTTTAGTCAGCTCGTGTAGGAGTTGTTACCTTCCTCTGACTCTTTCTTTTGTCTTCTGATTTCTGAGGTACTAAGCACTGCAGTGTCAATTAGTTTTCCGTCTTTGCCTATAATGGTATTCAAAAATCCTGCTTAGAGTTTCTAATTTGCCATTAATTTTATTTTACTGTCTTTTATTTTACAATACTAAAATAATCACAGTCTCAGAACATACTGTAATGTCCCATAATGTACAATGATTCTTCTAATGGTTCAGGTTTGAAATGGAATAATTTTCCTAGACTAATCACCTCATCAAAGAATCATAATGGCAACCTCAAGTGGTGTCTGTAGTCGTGAACTCAAAGCATTGCACCAATCTTAATCTTACAATTGACCTTCTAATGCCTCTGTAGCAGAAGCTTCAACAACCTTAAACTGAAATAATGTTGCCAATGCATATTTATCTATCTCTCATTATCAGCAAGGCCTCCACAAATTTTCACTGATTCTCTACCGGGACTATTGGTGTCACATGAACACCATTCTCATGTGAGCAAGGAGTGCATGAAAGCGACAAATATAACTATTCTCCAAGGTTGCATATCAAAATGGATGTCTTCACAATGTTTTTGTGGGGTTTTTTTAACTGAAGAATTACGCTCTATGCACATTCATCAAATACTAAACACACCTTCAGTTCTTATGCTGTAACTGGGAAAACGTCTAGCTGGATAATATGATTCCTATTTGTTTTGCTGATGTTTATGTCTGGTTTATTACTTAATTTAAATTTTATGTCAGTTAGAATGAGATATGTCTTTGCTTTGAGGGATACAGGACTAGCTCTGTTTTGGTTTTCAGCCTTAAATGTAAATTTCCTGGTTTGCTTGGTCATTAACAGAAGAACATGTAAGCTTTTGCTTGTGATAGGAGATGCAATACTTAAATAGACCTCAAATATCGTGAATGAATACATGGAGATGGAAAGGGCTATTATATAATTATATAATACAATTTTATTGTCTAGTTATATTGTACACTGTATATTGTATAAAGCTTGTTGAGGACAACAAAATCTTTGAAATGCAGAATGACAGAATGTTTTTGTCTCATTCGAGGAAAGAAGTTTGAAAAAATCACTCAGTTAATTCAGTTTTCTTAGAAAGTACAGTTCTGCTCAAATTAAAGCAAGGTAGTGACCAAAGGCGATGCCATTAATCCACACTGATGGATTAATTTCTTTGCAAATCCAAGCTCTCCAAAGTCTTCAGAAGAACTGTATGGGTAAGTTTTGTAAAGCCAAAATGTTTCAAGTATTAAATACCTTCACTTAACTCTAAAACCCGAGAACCCTACCAGAAACTGTGGAGAAATACAAGAATGATTTCTGCATTCCTCTATGACAAAATATTATCCTTACCTTTGTTACCTAAAGTGGAGTCAGAGAAAGGCAGGTTTTTAAAACTTAGAAATGGTTCCTTTTTGTCAGTTCTAATTGGCAGTGAACCATTTGCTATGCATTCACAATATTTAAATGGAGGAGAAGATGCACTACTCTCCAGCCAGCCCTTGTGCCTTAATGAACCTGTCAAAGAAGTATACTGAAATATAGCATTAATATAAGGGGCAAAGCAAAAGTAATAACTACTCACTGACATGTTTCTAATCCATGTTCTCTCACATGATGCAGAAGCAAGATTTCTCATAAAATAGATACTTCACTTAATCCTCCTTTAACTGCCCAACCCAACCTACAGGTCTAGACCTCTGGACCCATTGGTTGTAATTCTCCTTTTCAACTCTTAGCACCTCAGTGCTGTAACAAATCAATACTGAATCATTGTTCCCTAAACAACTCTCTGGACAGTGTCTATGTTTTCTTGTATTTGTTAGTACAAAGCACAGCAAACCTTTGCTTCCTGGAAACTGCTGCTGTATAAATAATATCTTCTGAATCTCTTGTGTGTTTGCTTGTTATCACAGGGATAGGAGAAGAAGACACACAAAAAGATGACAAAAAAAAGGAATTTTGTCAAATACTTCATTGACATTTCCATGTTGACAATTAGTTCAATTGTTTATTCAAGGAAAACTCTTTGATCTACTGTATTTCTAGACATTCCCCCACAGCGTGGGGCAGCCCAGTTCTAGTTCCATTTCCATCTGAGGAACCATTTCCGATGCCTTAAGTGGATGGGGGGGACTCCAGTGCCAGGGGTTTCTTCAGGTCCTGAGCCTGGAGGGGAGAGGTGCTCTCCCCTCCTCCCACCCACGTGGCTCCATGGCAGGCACAGAGACAGCACAGCGCCATGGAGAGGAGGCAAGAGGGAGTTTATTGTTGGGGGGGGAGGTCACATTTATAGGGTTAGGAAGATTCACAGAGTAACCAATTAGAAGTCTCAAGGGGCTTACAGGAGCACCCAATCATAGGAAGGGGTTAACAAGGTCCAATGAGAACACCTTAGGACATCTTCCCAGGACATTCCTGCATGGGATAACGCGTGTGTGTCGTGGGGGGTCTTGGGAAGAAGAAAGTATGAGTTAGCAAAGAGACTACAAAAAGCCATTTTGAAACATGTTTAAACCACAGTTTTCTCATATACTGCAGATTTACTGCCACATTTCTAGACATTCATACAGTTTTAATAATTAGCGCAGTCACCTCTCTGGAAATTGTTAAGGATATGAAAAGAATAGATTCCTTACAAAACAATGGTATTCTTGATGATATCATACTTGAATAATTTCACTTCTCCTCCTAAGCCCTACTTTAATGACCATACTCTCCTGAGAGGTCTCTGAAGTTCAGCTGATACGGTGTTCTTTGATGAAAGCAAGGTAGAATGGATGGGTTTTGATCAAAAATATATATATGATATTGGAGATATCCCTGTTAAAAAAATATACTCCCTTCAAAGAGTATCCATCATGAAAGACTTGTTTTAATAAAAACAAATATTTTAACGTTTCAGCTCTGTGTGCCTTGCTTTCTATGTGGATATGTTTGTAATCTGTTAGAGCATTACAGTCTATCTGGGATCACTTAGCTAGCATAATTTAAATAGTACTCTGGTTTTAAATCAAACCTGCAGAAACAGATTCTTTTGTAAACATTTAACATGGGGCATTTGGATCAGGTACACCATGAAAAGTTCTTATTCTCTCCAATTTAAGAATACAAAACAAACATAAAATGAAAATTAAGTACTAAGTGGACAAAAAGTTTTCACAAATTTTCTTTTCCTTTTTTTTTAAAAAAAAAAAAAACTTCAGGTGACATTGTTACGACCCGCCCCAGAAAAAGGGAGGGGGGTAACCCAGGTTTTTATCAATAATTCCCTTGGGGTGGATTAGAGTGAAATGACACTGAATAATTGGTGTCTGAAAACATATACTGGCAAGGTTTATTTTAACAATTCTGTATCAACAAGCATGCTAGCAGTTTGGGTGTTGTCATAAAACAATGCAACATAGAGATAACTTTTGTGGGGGAGAAACTGTTAGGGGAGAGGAAAAACAGGATGAGAGTAAGGGAACAGAGAAACTGAGAGTGCAAAAGAAATGGACATAGTCACCGCCCACTGGATCCAGCGATGCTTGAGAGCGATGGTCGCCCACGGGATCCAGCGATGCTTGAGAGCGATGGTCATGATTCGCAGGTGGTGGGGGAGAAGGAGAACTCCCGAATTCTCAAAGTCACCAGTCAACATGCTTTTGCACCTCCCTGGGATGAGGAGTTGTTTGCCTTTTTAGGGCTTAGCACTGAAGGGAGGGATGGGCCCGATTGGCTACCTGAGGTATCTTCTTGCCTTTTAGGGCTTAGCCCACCTGAGGCATCTTCTTGCCTTTCTAGGGCAAAAGTCAAAGCCTGCAAACTCCTGGAATGCATAAATCATTAACTATTTCAGTCTCTGACAGACATTATTGTGTATTTATAGTTCAAGCTATTATTATGGCTCCCAAGTCACAATAATATTTGTTCAAAAAGAGATAAAACTCATCAAAGGGAAAATGCAGCATATAACAGGCCCTGCTGTTATCACAGGTGGAAATATGGAAGTAAAACTGCAGCTAATATAGACTTCTGGGAAATAAAGCACAGTGTAATGGTAAATCTAATACAGCTCCTGAATTTATTTGAGCAAGGTGATAAGGCGACTTGATGATGTTGCATATAAACTAGGGCACGTCTAGTAGATGTTAATGATGGTAAAGTGCATAGATGAGAGACATATGCTTTCCAACTTCCCTTTGAAAGCACTGGATTCCTGAGGCAATGCACCCAACTGTGACCTTGACAGTTTTCTCATAATTGAATCACTCTATATCACAAGTTCTGAAAAAAAAAAAAAAAAATAAAAGAAGGGAGTGTCCAAGCTCCATAAAGAAACATATTTTTAATTTCTCATGCTCTGCCCATTAAATGATTCTATCGATGAATATAAAATTTCGATGTTCTACAGTCATCATGGCTAGGCTTCATGAACGAAGATTTGGGAAGGGCTCTGCCCACATTTGTTACAAGCGTGCTGGTGGCTAAAAAGGCCAATATGAGACAGGCATGTCCGATTGCAAAAGGCACAGCAGAAAGACTCCTTAGGTGGTATATTCTGCAAGACACGATTCTTTCTACGTTGTCTTTTCTCCTCAAGAGTGATCCTGCGTGCGTTCTCAAAAGCATCATCAGCATTCTAGATAGTGTGTCTCCAGACCTCCCGACTGGAGGTCAGAGTAGACCAGTTATGTTGATCAATATGGCCAAGGCTGAGATGTTGTTTCAGGGAGTCCTTGTCTCTTCTCTTTGGGAGTCCTCTCTTGTGGCGGTGGTCCTTCATCCTGGAGATGTGTCCTGCCCAACGCAGCTGTGTTCTCAGCAACATGGCCTCAATACTTGTGATTGCTGCTTGCTCTAGAACAGATGTATTAGTCACATAATCTGACCAGTGGATGTTTAGGATTGTACAGAGATAGCGTTGATGGAAACATTCTAGGAGACGCAGGTGGTGGCGGTAGATGACCCATGATTCAGATCCATATAAAAGAGTAGACAGTACAATGGCTCTGTAAACACTGATCTTTGTACTTTTCTTCAGGTGTTTATTTCACCAAACTCTTTTATGAAGCTTTCCGAAGGCACTATATGCATTTGCTAACCTGTTGTCTATCTCTCCGTCAATCTTACCATCCGAGGAGATGAGGCTACCTAGGTAATTAAACTGCTAGACTGATTTGAGCTCTGATTCACCAATGGTGATATGGGGATGATGGAAGACTTCCTGAGGTGCAGGTTGATAGAGAACTTCTGTCTTCTTTAAGCTGACTTCCAGTCCAAAGGGCTCAGCAGCGTCTGCAAAGCAGGATGTTAAACACTGCAGAGCTGTTTCTGTGTGGGCGACAAGGGCGGCGTCATCAGCATAAAGCAGCTCCCGGACAAGATGGTTTAAGGTCTTAGCGTGGGCCTTCAGTCTCCTTAGGTTGAATAGGCTTCCATCAGTACAGTATCGAATGTAGATACCGTCCTGATCATCTAGGTCTGCCGTGGCCCTTTGGAGCATCATGCTGAAAAAGATTGTGAATAGGGTTGGTGCAAGAACGCAGCCTTGTTTCAGACCATTGGTAATTAGAAAGGGCTCAGAAAGCACGTTGCCGTATCTGACTTGGCCGTGCTGATCCTCATGGAGTGAGATGATCATTTTAAGGAACTTGGGGGGACAACCTAAACGTTCCAAAATCTGCCATAGACCTTTTCTGCTCACAGTATTGAAAGCCTTGGTGAGGTCAACAAAGGTTACAAAGAGACCTTTGTTCTGTTCCCTACACTTCACCAATGGACCAAATGAAGTTTGTCTTCCTTCATCTGGCAACTCAATCTTTTACTGAGTGAAAACCCTGATGCAAAAAGTTGTGTGACATATATTTGCATATTTAAAATTAAATGTCTAACTCTTCACAAGATGCCCAAGTATGTTACGTGGGAACATACAAATGAATGAGAACAGATCATAGTTGTCAGTAGAGTTGGGACAGGCTGGGATTAAGAGTCAAATGAGTATACAAAGTCACTGCTTAGACCTTTACAGTGTGACAACTGCATAAACAACTTATCCGTGGAGACAAACCATAAACGAATTATCATTAATTCAAAATATATTGTAAGTGTGGCAATAGGGAATGTTCAACAAATGGGCTGTCTGATTCGAAGGGCAAACAGCCTTTTTTTTTTCCTAACAAATGAAGCAAGCTGGTACATCCAAAATACTTCTGGAAAGAAAGCATAAAAATTTGCAACATACGAATGTATGTAGTGTGAATAATTGTTGCATAGTTAAGAGCTTGAAGACATCCTTCCAGCAATGACTAATTGTAAAAAACCCCACAACCTTCTAGTAAGAAATTGAATAAGAGTGAGGTCTTGATAACTCATGGTCCCAAGAAGTTTTATCCTTTGTGTGTAGAGAGAGGACTTGCCTTTAGCAGAAGTCAAGTGAATCCTTGAGCTGCCCCTGAGCTGCATCAGCCCTCAGGCAGCCCGCTGAGCCCCTGTGCTGACAGAGACCTCTGGGCTCTCAGTGCTGTACTCCTGTAACTGGTTTGGCCTGTTAGTTATTCAGGGACTTCAACACACATAAATAAAGCAAACAGATTATAACTTGCAGGTGTCAAAGGTCCTATTCCTCTGAGGGTTGAGAACTGCAGGATCAGACCCTCAGCAGTGAACCTGTTTGACCCATGCAGTTGTTCTAAAAATTAACAGTCAACAGATACAAACAAGCTCTTGAAATGAACAGATGTGATTAGGGAGAAAGGCTAAATATCAAATTTTCCTAACCAAGCAGAGAGATAGATGTCAATGAAGTAAGTGAAATGTCGTACAACACAAATGTCCACTAAAATCACTATTATTATCTCTCTGGGTGTAGGATGATGCAAACATATTACATGTAAGATCATAAGGAGGCACTTCCACAAAAGGTCTAGCTTAGAGAATAACTTGCTTGAACAAGCTGCTAAGCCAAAAAATTTTGTTTTGTAAAGAAAACAGTAGTGGATTAAGTCTGGATATTTAAACGACCCAGTGGGGATTGTCTTAATTTACAGCAGAAGATGTCTTGTTTCCTTCCTGTTGTTGCCACTTTGACATGGTGTGATTCTGCCATGCCATGCCTCCGCTAACAGAAAAAAGCAGAAGCACTAAAGCAGTTGTCAGAGAATTAGGCCTGAGATATTCAGAATGGCTGATGATTGACTTCAGAATTTAAGAAAAAGGGACTCGTTTAATGAAGGTGACTACTGAGTGTTTTCTAATAACCTTGTCCCTGTAGAAGTTTGAACATTTGAAGCAGAGCCCTAAAAATCCCTATCTCTTCCTTGGAATCATTATTACTATTACATGCATTTCTGAGGACGCCATTAGATAGAAATAGGACACCATTTCCCCAGGGATAAAGGAAATTTTCCCATTTCCTCTTTTACAGGATACAGCTACTTACACAGCAGAAACAGATGCATCATATTTTTAAAAACAAGCTGCCACTCCCACTTAGCAATTTTATTTGAAGGAGAACGTATGCCGCTTCTATGCAACAAAGATACCTTGTCTCCTGTTGTAAGGGTAGGAAGGTGCAGCTTTATCTCCAGGACTCAGCAGAGGCTATTAACTATCAACGCTGCTGCTTCCTCCAACCCGCTGTTACGCTTGTCATCTTCTGCTCCAGCTGTGGTGACTGTTCATGGAGCAGGAGGCCCACTCTCAGGAATGTCTGTTGGAGGCATACATTGTTTGCAAATAAAGACAGCCTACACTACCTCCAATTCCCTGTGGTTTGTGGGTTTTATTGACTTTGTGGCAGCTCTCTACCCATTTCTTTATTACAGTTTCTGAGTCACTCAGTAGGAATTAAGAAGTGACTGGTTTCACTGACTTGTGGTAGAAGCTTATGTGACATTTCCATCATCCAAATTTGGCATCAGGTCCTTGAAATAGTGTCTGAAGTTTATTTAGGTTCACTTCACCCCAACCCAAGAATGTAATCATCTGACCTATTTTATACTTAGAGTGAGATGAACCTCTGCCCAGAAATGCCTGCTTTTCTCTGCTGAGCAAAAAAGGTGTCTACAAAACAAGCTCAGAGCTAACCAGCTGTACTATGGATAACTACATTTGTTAAATTCCATGTGGTGTCAGGACAGGTACAGTCTTGGGTGGGATTTACTCCTGATGGCTTGCCTGTTTGAGAAAAAGTATTTTGAAAAAAAGGATGCTTAGAGTAGTGCCTAAATAATGCCTAAGTCTCAGATGACCAACTCAAGGAATGAAACATCTAACAGTAATTAAGGTGACTAAGCTTGTTGCTATTAGGTGTACAGGACAGGTATATTAGGATTCACAACAGCCATCAGACTTCAAGCTGGGACACCTAATGACCCAGAGGAAATGATGGAGTGACCAGAGTTTGACATGTCCTGCAGGAGGTTATTGGCCTATTTTGTTGATGCAACTAAGATCCTCCCCTTAGAATGCAAATTTACACAATTTGTGAAGAAAGAAGGTACAGGAGGGTTGCTCACATCAGAGAGCAGTTCAGCTGACTCTGCCAATACAAGAGAACAGGAACAACTCGCACCCATAATCACTGCCATTGTTTGAAAGAGACATAGAGACAGAGCTTACCCCACCAGCCTTCAAAGGACAGCCAAACACCTGTGGCTTAACTTCTAGAGGCAAAAGAAAAACTCAACACATGAGGCCTGAGAGGTGACGTCTCCAAAACAACCAGACATGCTTCTTAACAGTACAAAGGACTGCATAACCTGATGCTGCTGGGTGTGCAGGATCAAAGTGTTCCTTTAGTTTCAGGAAACAGTTTCAGATTTAATTTACTTAGGAGATTTTCAGTGAAGGCCAGAGCTAATGTCAACATGAAATATGAAGGGAGTTTTTTGTGCATATATATAAAGGTCGTACATTATGCCAAGACAGGTTGGGCAGCATTAGCTCTTACCTGGGCTTTCTGCAAGGCTTGTGTGTAAATGACTGGGACTGGGGACGTGGTGATCCACGAAGCAAGGATGATGCCCAGGCATCCATTGATGTCACTTATTTACTGCCCTTATACAGTAAATATAATTAGTGCCCTTCAAGAGAAAGAGAAATGAGATAATTTTGCTGGCTCATCGTTTCTTGGAGAATTGCTGTTTGATGGAGGAGATGCCTCTCTCACCCTTGTACTGCTTGCTCTGCCAGCTGAGATTCAGCCTGATGTTAAGCCCAGAGAATTCCCACATCAGATATGTTGCCCTCTACCAAGACCTGTCCTAGTCCTAAGCAGTAGTAAAGAGAAATTGATGTGAATTTGTAGTCAAAACAGAAAACTAGGCCTTATTGTAACAAATGACAATAACTTCTCTAAAAAACCCCCCATTTCCTAAATTTGCATCTATGTGGCAGGAAGAGCTAGAAATTACTCATGTTTCACACAATGTGATAAAAAATAATTTTAAAATAAGAAACCAAGGAGCCAGAGATATGTTACAGTGAAGTCTAGCAACTGTGAAGAAAACAGACTTTTTTAAACCACTCAGTCTCTGAAGTCTCTGCTACCAAAAATACAAATAAAGAATGTTGTAGAGATGATTAAAAAGACAAATAAAAATAAGAAAAAAATATTAGTAGCTATGATGGGTAACTACAACATTCCTTAGAAAGAAAGAGGAAAAGATTAAGTGACTGGGTAGGAGAATTAAGGTATATATGCCAATGATTAGCAAACTATCACTTGTCCCAGCAGAGTAAATCCAATTCAGTAACTCAGGTGTAGTGGAAAATTTCCAAACACCATGCTGAAAAGCTACTCCTGTGAAGCAATGAATTAGAAATGCAAAATCATACCAATAAATGTGTCAGATAACTGTACATAAAAGCAATTCCTTCAGGTTCCCTGGGGCCAGCAGATCCCTGCCACATGGTAAAACCCTTCTTCAGGGACCTTGAGCCCAAATGCTGGCATCAACTTCTGAATGTACATCGGAAAGTGTAATTACTGCAATCCGTCTGGCACTCAGAAGCTTTATTTTGGAAAAAACTGATGATTGCTACTTTATTGTCCTAACAAAAATCTTATGGCAGCACAGTGTGACATCACCCTGGGTAATAAGAGTGTGAGGTTAGAAATGTAATTTTTCTGGGGTGCTGTTTGCTTATTTATACTAAGCGGTGGCCAGTGGAAGGTATTGCATCTATAAGTAAGACAAGAGGGCACGGTCTTAAGCTCTGCCAGGGTAGGTTTAGGTTAGATTTTAGGAAGAAATTCTTTACAGAGAGGATAATCAGGCATTGGAATGGGCTGCCCAGGGAAGTGGTGGATTCTCCATCCCTGGAGGTCTTTAAGATGAGAATGGATGTGGCACTTAGTGCCATGGTAACCATGGTGGTAGTGGATCAAGGGTTGGACTTGATGATCTCAGAGGTCCCTTCCAACCCGGCTGATTCTATGATTCTGTGATTCTGTGTCGCTGTTTTTGGAAACAGACATCAGAGTGCCGCAGGAGGCAACAGACAGGGTAGGGACAACCAAATTGTTACCAGGGGCAAAGTACTCAATGCGTGTGGAAAGACTCCAATCTTTGGTCTTTAGCACTCAAGTCTTCAAAAATGTATGTGAAACACATACATCTAGTGGCTTTGGTGCTCGTCCAGCCAACCACATGCAAGCAGCAGGCCAAGAGCCTACTTGAAATACTAATTTCAGTTAGAGAGGATGATAAAGCTGTTAATGATGATAATGCAAGCAGGTGCATATTGGAAATTGGGAGGAGCAGAGTGGTAGCGGAAGTGTTAAGGTGCCATCGTAAGAGCAATTTGACCACCCAAAGAAATCTCCCTGAGAATAATTGTGCTATCTGAGTATCAGCAATTCTCTCCTAAGGCATCTAAGAGAGACAGGAAAAGTTGCTCCACTGCAGGTGTTCAAAATATTTCATGAAATCACAGTTGCATTCTGAAACATAAATTAAGCTTCAACTAAATGTGCAGAACTGAGCTGCAGGGTCCTTAGAACTGAAATAAAGAAACATTATCCTATGTGCAGTTTAAGTTACCAGAAAAACAACATAAGCCTTATTGTTGTAAAAAAACCTATATTGCCCTAGCACAGTTCTTACCAACAAGCAGCAGGGCTTACCTTCATCCGGTGTTTTCTCTTACTGAGCATTAAAATGCCTAATCTGGAGGAAATTGGAGTGCATAAAGTCACTCCTTTTGCAGTACTTCTTAACTCAACCTGAGTTCAGAAATTTCTTCCTTGAAATTACTGTAATTAGCACCATGTTCTTCTGCTTGTCACCTGTGTTGCTGCTGTTCCCCTATAATAGCCATTCAGGCACAATCTCTACTTTAAGATGAGTTTTCCAACTTGCTTCTGGAACCAGCTGTCATACATCTCTGGGAGGATATGTTTCCAGAAGAGAATAATTGGTTGCAAAAGGAATTACAGTGAGGGATGCTTCAGTGAGGATGACAAAGTGTTAATATACACAGAAACATATCTTTCTCATTGTATGACTCCTCCATCTCTGCTGCAGAGGTAAGAACTGTTTTGGCCTGCTCAAGGAGTTTTACATAGAATCCATCATATTTATTTTTTCTTTATGTTTTTATTCTGCAAAATGCAACTTTTGAGCTTCTACTCTGAACAGTGTTTATACAAAAAATGTGCTGTAGATTTGTAGCTTTTAAACAAAAACTTGGAGCTGCTTTTTTTTTAACAACAAATTTACTTATTCAGTTCAAATACCAGCATGTCAAACCGACTCTTTATCTTTAGTTGTCTAGTTCATATATTCTGGTCTTGTGATTAATTTGAACTCTGAACCTTTACAGGCACAATCTACAGCCCATCTCTTCTATGGCTTGAAATAGGCATAGTGATGAACTGTCATGGAACATCTTATAGAATGACTGTCTGTCATTCTATAAAGAATGTTTATTTAATCTCAGAATAGGTACTTGAGGGAGCTAGGATAAGAAAGCTGAGATGATCAATGGTTATTAACAAAATCTAGATACTTAATATTGTCTTGAACTGAACAGTCTTGATGTCTAACTGTTAGATGGCTGAAGTGCAAGTAATTTATTCTATTAATGACATAAAAGTTGGGATAGAATCTAGCTTACAGTCCCACAGTTGTATTGATTCACACGTGCACATAAGACCCCAGAAAGGAATGCAATACTTAATTCAGGCACTAATGAAGTTACAAGTATGAATAAGCCTGTTATCTTCTCAGCTGAATAAACTAGTCCTAATTTTACATAATTATTTTTCTGAATACTTTCACACTGCTTTTACAGCAGGACTGCTCTGAATTAAGTGACATTTGCTACTATTTGCACTGGTCTAAGTAAGCTACATAACGTGCATATTAATGATAATTCTGGAATGTGCGTTTTGGTTAACCAAAGTAAATTATAGAGTAACGTTAAACATCACATTGATTGAAGACATCATCTAGACAATAGGGACTAAATAAATAAAGCTCGATGACAGGGCAATAGATCATTTTTAACAAATAAATATCACCAAATTTATTCATGCTTTTTTTTTTTTCTCAAATGATTGAAAACTGCTTTATATTCCTATAGAGTTCATTGCCCAGTACACTTAAAATAATGGTATTTTTGAACACTAAGTTCAAATTTAAATTTGCTAGATCATCTTTAAATTGTGCTCCTATCTATCCATGATTTGTATTTCTCTCTCTTAGTCTTCATGTCATTGCTTCTCCTCTGGATAACCATCTGTCCTTGAGAATTACTTGCTTTCAATTTCATACAGACCAACCATTTGAGCTGTTCTGTTGTAAATAAATTTCTTCTTATGTACCTTGTCCCCTCTGTTGTCCCTTTGTCCAGCACATACACTGAGCTAAGCATCAATGCTTTTACAGTTATTGAAATCAAAGTAAGCAGAATTATTTCTGACTTATTCTTGTGGCTACATAAATCTTGTTGAATCAAACACAATAAATAAGATGCTGCAAACACATAAAACAAAACTATCAAGTGTGGAATTAATTTTTCACCTCTATAAACAACAAGAATGCAGAGATCTAAATTAGGATAAGAGGAAAGCTGCTCTAGAAGTGCTTATTTCTCTTTTGTACCCTTATATGTAGATGCCTATATTAAACACTTGAAGTAAGGTATGGCGACATCCACAACTTGTTCTTCTATTTCTCATCATCTCAGTTGTTGCTTCACCGAGTTGGGTTTTTTTTAAAGAATGACAGAGACCATGCATCTCACAATTCATCACATTCTATTTCCACTTTTCTAGCTCAGACTTACATCCCTGCATTTAACTTGGTAGCAAAATATATAGGACATTTTCTGGGGAAATATTTAAAATAATGCCTCCATTATAATAATAATATAATATAATATAATATAATATAATATTATATTATATTATATTATATTATATTATATTATATTATATATATTATAATTATAATGCATAGTACTGGTTGCATAACATTAAATCAGGTATTAGACATGCCTACATTCATAGACCACACTCACTTTTATTAAATATTGTTTTAGTAGATTTGTTTAGTCAAGTTTTCAAATATTGTTATCTAGTTTCTGGTACTTTTAGATACCAATAATTTTAGCTTAATAAATATTTGAAGGGAGTAGTAACCACAGCAAACTCATCTGTTCTGATTCTACCAATCTTTTCTTAGTCCACCACTAGGTGAATTTTATGGGTTAATAATAAGGAGGACTCACTGTTTTAAAATATCCATTCCTTTTTTCTTTTTTTTCTCTGCTTCCTGACCAATACCCTTGTTTCCTTGGGATTCCTTTGTGCCTGTTGGTTTGTTTCCAAATTTGGCACTACTGTGGAACTAAAGATTCAGTAACAATTTTGCTGGTCATACAGCTTAATTGGCTGTTTCAGGAACAGGTACAACTAGGTTATAAAAACACTGGAGCATCCTGCTCACTCCTTAACCCTCTTTTGAAAAGTCTTGCAGTTGGTGCTGCTTGGTTTGACAGGGTCTGTTCCTGAAGCACTATTGTTCTCAGAGCAGCTCTCTAAGGATCCCTCTTCTTTCTCTCCTGCTTTTTTTCTTCACTCCCAAGGTATCAATTATGTTTTGCTGTATTGCTGACCGATTTGAAAGGGTCAAATGAAAAGCCAGATATCACATAAATGAACAGCATATTATGCACCCAACAGAAACAGATGAGCAGGACATTATACAAACCCAGTAGCAGAAAAGTTGCATTTCACGATGCCATCTGCTAGTTTCTCACATAAAGCCCTTACTGCAGTGATTGCTGATGCAGAAGTGCTGAAATAGTCATTGTATGGAATCCCTTTTGCAACAATTGTCACAGAATCATAGGATCTTTTAGGCGAGTACTGTTAATTGCCTATCATTGGTATTATACATAGTAATAAGACTACAACAGTTATTTGCTGCATTGTTAAAGTGGATGTGAAGAAGACATATATATATTTATATAATCACTATTGTTATTCAAATATCTGATAAGTAAGAATGACATCTCAAAGGTTGTAAATGCTGTGGGATCTTTCTTTCCCATTCATGAAACTCATTTTATTTTGTACATCTTCATTATTCATTTAAGAGAATATGATGTACACTGTTTTGATTGAAGAAAATGTGGGTTTTGTTGTTTTTTTTCAAAAGAAGGAAGATTCCTATTTATGAGTTTGTACTTCTTTCCCCCAGAAGCCACAGAGCAATCAAGTAATTTATAAGATGATGGAAAAAAATTTAAGAAAAAAATCAGTAGAGCACATGTTAGCAACGAGGAAAATACAGATGAATCATTTAATAAGTTGCCTAGACAAAGATCAAGCTAAAAATTCACTTGAGTGAATGCAAACAAATGTCTGACAGCACACAGGAGCTGTGTTGTCATTTTGGACAAGTAGATACATTATTTTCTTAGTGCACTGCAGAGAATGAATTATCCAGTTGCAGCCCTCTAAAGATTGAATTGGAAGCTGAGGCATTAGTTACATTCATTGTAGACACGTGGCAGTGTACTTCTCCTGTGGTGAGATAACAAAGTCAAAACAAAAGATGGGTCTAGCATAACTATTGAAATGCTAGAATTTATTGAAGTTTTTAAACCTGAGGCTTCGTGGATACATCTAAATTACCCAGATCTGACATACTAATTTCACATTTGAGAATTCACTAAGTTATCATCTTTGGTCTCAGTGACAAATAGAACTCAGGTGAAAAGTGTCACTGAGAGTCTGTGCAGAGAGAGGAGAGAAGGTAGACAGAATGTTTTGGCAGGCTATCAACCTGAGATCTAAAGGGCAAATAAGCACTCTGACTAAACCTCTCTTTTTGCAAATATAAGAATACACTACAATTAACTGGGAGGGTTCTTTCTATGGTTCACCAGGCAAGAGTCTTACTGAGTTGAAACAGTTATCCTCAGATATGCAAAACCTTCCAGAAAACCCGATTACTTGCTTTGGGCAAGAAAGACAAATACTGAGGAGAATGTAACCATTTTAGTTAGCAATTCAAAACATGACTAACACTTCAGCAGATACATTTTAGACTATAATAAAAGAAAGCAATGCTGTGTTCAAAAACATGGATTTGGGCTGAAAGACAGCAGAGTTATTTGGGGGAAAAAAAGAAAAAAACACATTTACTGAAAGATTCTGTTGTAAAACTGAGTCTCTGAATGCCTCACATAACATTGATTCCTTTTGAAGAACAACGCATAATTCTGGAGGGCAACAGAAAGAAAATTAACCAAAGCACATGAATATTCATGAGAAACCTTCTGACCTTGGTCCAGGTCTCTTTCCAGTCTCCTAGAATTCTTCTTTGCATAAACTTTCTGCCAGATCCCCTCTTCTGAACTGTAGTCTGCTTCTTCTGGCCTTGCTATAGCTATGTGACATTTCCTAACTTTTTTCCAAGATCCATACGTCACTGAACAATAAATCTCTGTCAGCAAATATTTTAGATACTGGAATATCCACATTCATTGGCAAGGACAGACTTTGCAGAGTTGCTGTCCCAAAGTGTACATTTAGTATTCATAAGCAGACCTAGGCCAAGATTCACTAAGTACTGCATTTCCTGAAATGTGAATGGAGAAAGCATCCACAATTTTGGCCATGGAATATTTCACACCCGAAGAATGTTCACCACAATCAGTTTTTTAGCTTATAGACATATTTTTAAGAGGATCTAGCTGTCACTTTCCTGGCTGCCTTCCACTGAAGCAATGTCCAGCAAAATTCTTTGGGATTCATTGAAATAGTGTCCAGTGTTGCATTATGTAAGCAGTTTGTGTTGAACTCATCTGAAGCATTTGTATCTATATTAAAGCATGTATAGAACATATAGTCATGGTAAAACATGGCATAGCTGTGCAATGTGCATGCTTAAAACAGTTATTCTCTAAATATAGGAAAGCTTTTTCCACACTTTGTAGTCTGAAAAAATCCCACTCCCTTTAGTGTGCCTACCTGAAGACATATGAGAATTTTATATATAGTATGGACATGGAAAAAATTTAGCTGGGGCCTGCTGAAGTGAACAGTCTTTCCTCTGTTCTGTTCTTTAAAACAGACTTTTAATCAGACCCTTTTTTCATCCACAGCAGTAGCCTCAGTCTAGCTCCCTTGGTATTCACTGGACATCATCATTAATTCAGCTAGGGACATAACTAGTTCTGCCTTACAAACTATACTTAAATAGATTCATGTCTTTTATCCTGTGTCCTACTTTATGTAATTATTTGTTCAACTAAATAGTGCATGCTCTTCACAGTCTCCCTTTACCTTCCCTAGACTTTTTATTGCCTCCTGGAGGAACAGCCCTACCTGAGGGTACGGGAAAAAATAAAATGTATGTTAGGTTTCTTCCTCACACTAACATAGGTATTCAGAGACACATGCTACAGAAAAAAAGAAAAACAGCTACATTAGCATTGATAACAGTATGTGCTATATTTTTTCAGACTTAAAGTAGCTGACATGCAGAATTTTTTTGAAATTCAATTAAAAAAATTTGCCTTCATTGTTCCCTGGGGAAAAAAATTTTAAAAATCCTACATTCATAAATCTTTCACAAAGAAAGATGTCCAATATAGAGCTTTTCTTTCAAAATGTGATTTTTTTTCTTTTTCTGATTGTTGTTGGATATTCCAAGAAGAAGTATCATCTCTCCTACACAGCTACATCAGGTTTTCAGCTGGGGTAGCAGTGTTTTAACTCAGTCCACAAGGCACTGACTAATTTTACTTTCTTCTTTTCCACTGACTAATAAATATCACTACTCACCTCTGAAATTACTGTTTATTCAACAGGAGAAATGTCTTTCCTTTGAACAGCATTGCAGGACAAAAAATAGTGCCCTCTGTCCTGTTATCTGGTGCCAAGTTTCCATGACTGCAACTGCCTCCACACTGCTTTGTGATGGGCAGGAGTGATTCTCTCTCACAATTCCCTGGAACAGCTCAGGTCCTGTAAGGCCTGAAAACTAAAGCTTTCAGGCTCTGATATGGCTTCCCTTCTTGGGTCATAGCCACAGGAAGGTTTGCAGCATAAATGTAGCAACAAGGGAAACACTTTTTAAATAGGAAAATACATATACAGATGCTAATCACAATACTGGATTTCATAAAGGATGAAATTGGATTGAAAACCAACTGCAGATGTTTGAATTAAGCCAAGCCAGACTTAATAATCTTCCTCTTCTTTTTTTCTTATTTTGTTGTTTTAGAGGAAACTGTGTCATAATATGGTAACAGAAAGAAAAAATACTAAGTATGATGAACATGACAACAGCAATAACAATATGTTTTTATTTATGTAGTTACTTTATTTTGGGGATAGCACAATAAGAAAAGAAATTATAAACTGCACAACTACATTTTTCAGCTAAGAGAAGAACTGTTTTGTATTAGAGTTAAATGTAGCAAATATGTTTTTGAAATTCCACTGTTAACTAAATGATTTTCAGTATAGCTGAATTTAAAGTTATATACTTATGGAATTAAAATGCATTTGCCCTTGATTTTTCTGCAAGTTCCCCTTCACAACTTGTACAAGAAAAATATGGAGGGCTTTAACATTTTACCTATTACAGAAAGTGTGCATTTTCCCTTTGTTTATTAGGGACAAGGTTTCACACAACTTCTGCACTATGTATCCATCACAGGGGCAGGACAGGCACAAAAACAGTGTCACATGAATCGGTTTTCTGTAGTCAGTTAGGCACCTTCATTAGATGTTACTTCTCCTGTGGTCATGCTAAAATGTTGTGGTGGGGGAAAAAAAAGTGGTTTTCCTCCTGGAGTTAAAAAAAAATGGTAACCCCTGAGGGGGTGGTGTCTCTCTTGGTGTTGACCCAATCAGCACCCCTGCAAAATTTAAACATATCACACCAGATTGGAAAAGAAGGATGATGAGGTAGTTGGAGAAGAAGTGGCCATGTTCTGAGACCATGAGGGGAGAAGGGGCAGGAGCCCCACTGGGGACCACGGCCCCCCAGCCCCTGGCTGAAGTTGCAGAAACTCAGAAACAGTGTTAAACTGGACCGAGGTCTGTAACTGAAAAGCTGAGGGAGTCTTTCTCCACTGCAAGTGGGCAGCAGAAGACAGAAAAGTGGTGGCAGAGGCAGCACTGAGTGGAAGGCTATGGCTGAAAGCCAAGAAGATAAGGAACAAGCAGCAACGGCGGCATGCAGCTGAGCTGAGAGACACAGAGAGATGTCTGATGGAGAGAGAGAAAGAGAGGACTAAGCTCTACAGAGACAGTTTTGGCGTAAGAACTGAATTAAAAACCCCCAAAACCCCTTCGAGATCCCTCTTAAGAGGAGGAGGTGGACTCCTACTGGATGGAAGTCCTAAAATGCAACATGCAGCAGAGAGAGAGGAGCTGAGAAGCTCAAGACGTCCTGGAAGCTGGACTGGGACAGCCAGAAGGAATATGGGGGAAGTGGCCTCGCGCCCCCGCTGCTGCTGCCAGGCTGGCAGATTGAGACAGAGCACAGGAACTCTAATAGAACGCTTGAGGCAAAGACTTTCAACTGAAAGCTGCCCTAGATGTTCTGACTCAGGGGAACCTAAATCCCCTAAGGAAAGGGACTGTCACGAAGACCTCTACTTCGTGATATGATGTGGTGAAGCGAGCCTCTGTACCAGCTATCACAGTCCATGGGCAAGACCTTCTCTTGGAGTCGAAGGGCCGAGAGGGGTGAGAGGAGACCCCCCCTTGTGTGTAATGGAGAAAAATCCAGCTACAACTTCAGCTATGACTGCTGCATGGAAGAAGAGAGACACTGCTGCATGGAAGAAGACAGACACTGCTGCCCTGAACGTGGAAAGGATTTGTGTAGTGATTGTAATATAATTCCCTTCCCCTCATATTCAGTTATGTGTTGTCTCTGGAAAACCCCTCTCACACTGGGGTGAGTTGTGGGAGGGGGGCTTGGACTCAAGAATTGGATTTTTGGGGGTTTCAAACCAGGACAAATGTTTAAAGCTATAAAAAGAAGCTTTTAAAGCCTTTCCTCCATCTTTTGGCACAAGATACTTTACTCAACTACAATAATAATGCATACCATATTCTGGGGTCCAAGGAAATTATATAAATATAGTTGGTATTAGGACAAGAAAGTTGCCATATTCTGTAAAGTAAAGGATAAAATTTTATCTTCATTAAAAGTGATGGCAAGATGCATATTGATTTCAAAAGAGTTAGGATTGAATGTATAGGTAAAAAACAAATACCCTGTAATATCTGTTGCTACATCTTAAAAACATATGCTACCTGCTATTCGTTCTGTTATGGGAAATGCAAAGTGTATTCAGGTCTTTTTTTCAGTGTACCAGCCACCAAATGAGTAGGAGTAATGCTAAAAATCAGTTGGTAACAGACATGAAAACACTGTAATAGGATAACAAGAGAAATTGATGCTTCTTCATGACAGATATCTGCTCCTTCTCATTGCTTAATGTTTTCAAGACTTTATAAATGTAACAAAGTCAAGAAGTTTTGGCATGGAAAATCGAAGAACAATGGACAAAATATATTGCTGACATCACAAACTCCTATACCGAGTTTCTTTTCATTTTCTAAAGATTTGCATAATAAAGAAAATAAACACAATTAAATGTTTGAAATCAGAATATTTCCCAACCCTTGTGACATATTGTTCTGTCTAACAACAACACAGTAGCATTCTGTAGACAATTTTACGTGGGGATATTTAACAAAGCAAAATATGCTTTTGTAGACCAGCTTCTGTCCCTCAGGATTTGTAGAGATGCAAAAGCACATTAAATGTATGTCTTGAGCTTAAAAGCCATCCACAAAAGACCACACCGTTTTTCAAGTTCCTTCTTTCTTCTGTAAATTCCTTTTTTCTTCCATTTATACTGTAAAACACAACAACACAGATTCTAATGTTTTATTTTTAAACAGCTCTGTAAAAAATTAAGTGCAGAACTGCGAATGCATCCAGGAGCTAGGAGCAGAATTGTATTTCAAAGTCTTTTACAGATATTGTAGATTTTGAAAAACTCAATTTTTTCCATTCTTTAGTCAGTGAAATTCAGTGTAGGCTACTATCCCACCTTTTCCTTCAGAGTTGTAATGTGCTAACTAATATTATAAAGCCACTACACCGATGAGGTTTTGAGTTCTTGAGAAAGCTCTTACAAATAATACCTGCAAAGGGGATGCCAGAAGTCATTTTACCTCAGCATTCTTGGGGAATTCTCTAAGCTATATATTGCAAAACATAGATGCTCCCAATTTGTAAAATGTCCTTAAATTCTTTAAATCTTTCAGGTTTTTTTGGGTAGAGACACAAAAAAAAAATCTGGAGAAATGCCATTGTTAATCGCTGCCTCCTGCATACACAGTCAACAGTGTATGTTGAGATGCCTGTATGCTCCTCCACATGCAATCCTAGAGGCAATAGAGAGAAAAGTGTTATTCCTCACTTGGAAGTCTTACTTACCCTTTGCACTTGTCCAGAGCCAGAGATAAGCATGTTCCTTCTGTGAAGGAGAGTGGAAATTCAGGTTCCTCTGCATTCCTCAGAGAGAGGCTCAGAACTGAAGGTCTGGTCCTCCGTTACCAGCTGTCAGGGAGGTGCTCTTCTTCCAGAGCATGCCTTGCTTTACAGAGCCCCATGCTTATGGGGCACAGCATATTCCTGGGTGCCAGCTTTAATGCACCTAGGTGGGCAGGAAGCTGCCAGGAAGGCTGTTGCCTATGTACAGAAATAGCTCAGGATAAGTCATTTCATTCACACTATTGCATATATGCAGAAATAGCCCAGGATGGACAAGTTCAGTGTGGTAGGTGGGACACGTGCCAAGGAAGGATTTTGTGGAACCTGCTTACTCTAGAGTCAACTCACAGCATGGGACAATTCAACACAGCACAGAACTCTTTCTGCCATTTTGTCAAGGAAAATAAGTTTAAAGGAGGTTTCACTAAGTCATCCAGTTCCCTATTCAAACCCAAACCAGGATCAACCATGTATATAAGTATCTGAAGAGTGGGTGTCAAGAGGACTGAGCCAGGGTCTTCTTGGTTCTGCACAATAGGACAAGAGGCAATGGGCAGAAACTGGAACACAGGAAGTTCCACCTGGACACGAGGAAGAGCTTTACTGTGACAGTGACTGAGCACTGAAACAAGTTTGCCAGAGGGGTTAAGGTGTTTGCTTCTCTAGGAATATTCAAGAAAGGTCTGGACACAATCCTGAGTGCCCTAAGGGACCCCTCTTGAACTGGATAATGTCCAGTTGTCCTTTTCAATCTTGACCATTCTGTGTTTCTGTGATTCTATGTTCTCAGTTTTGTTCTAGATATGTGCAGCAGGGATTCTTCAATATTTTTTTTTCCTCCCTTTACTTATGGTTGACTCAAGCACCACTTCGTTTTGTGTTGTCTGGCTTGTGAAGCAGAGAACATGCTGCCCAGCAGCAACCCTTGCAGTCTGTTTTAATGTGCACTCCTCATCAGCTTCACATTTTATTCAAATATCCAGCAAAGAAGATGAAAGAAAACACAGGCCACAATTGTTCACACAGATTATATAATGTCTGCTCTGTAATCAGTGAAAAACAGTTTGTCTGCCTCATCAACAATATTACTCTCATTTATGTAAAAAAATAAACTGCATGAAAAAATGAGTTTCAACCTTGGCAACATCTACTACTTACAATAGAGCAGTAACTGGAAACAAAAGAGGTATAGCTGCCTACAGTCTTAAGGCGTATCTGAGGACACAGATGTGTGTTGCATTCCTGAGCATGACCTGAATTCCCCCTGCACAATGAGACCTGCTGGAGAAGGCTGTGGGGAAACAAAGAGAGACATAAATGACATGACATGTCATTTTTGTGACATAAAGCACAGACCACTATAAACTAAAGAGAAAGAAACTTTTCTATAATGGAAAAAAAATTGTGTTATATATTATATTTAAAATACTGGGGCAGTTTATGATCTGATGATCAATGTTACACAAGGAGGTATGTGCTTTATGAGGTGCTCTTTTACACTCTGTTCCCCCATGCTGAGTGCCAAGGGGCAGGCAGCAATGTGGCAAGTGGGGTCATACATTTGTTTTATGTTTTACCTGGGGATAGGGGAAATGAAAACTCTCTTTAAATTTTTGAAATATTTATGCCATAAGAAAATCACCCTGAAAGAGATATTCTTCATGTGCAATATAAAAATAACACCTTTGCATAGAATTTTGCCTTGACCTATAAAAACCACTGAAGGACATTTTGCTGTCAGCATTGTTTAGCTTTAAAAAAAGGTTCTTGCTCCTTTAGAGCTGGAATTTTTGTTAAAGGTTTTGGGAAGATCAAAACCTACCTTAGGCCCAGGTGTAAGGCATTAAATGTGTTGGGAGGAAACAAAATGGAGAAGGGAACCTATCCAAAGAGTGTTAATATATTCTTTTAAAGTCACACATGGAATATTACATTGGGGAAGATTGCTGCATTCCATTGCTGTATTCACTGACAACTGACAGTACTAAGTTTTTGCTCATTTCTTCAGAATAAATAGGAGTTATCTAATCCCATATTCATTGTTTTCTTTTTCTTCTGTATGAAAATCAGAAGCTTATAAACATATTTAATGTCTCTGATATTTGGGGGTACTTTTTCCACTGATTTTTCAGCAGAGATACAAAATGGAACTTATTCCATTGTTGTACCTTACTATTAAATTAAATAATAATGCAAAATGTTTCTGCTATTCATTTATCAGTATTTATCAGTATTCAAATCAACTACATTAATGGGCAAGTAGATGGCTTCTTTGTAATTCAGTGTTCATTCAGAGGACAAAAATAAAAGCTGTTTGCAAATCTTTCTACACATTTTTTTCATAGTGAGTAATATTTCCCTGGTGACCCTGAAAGCTGAAGTATATTTTTATTTTCGGTCAGCCTCATTGTGGGGCTGTCCAGTTCATCTTGTTACAGCAGAGGCAATTTGGTAGAAATACCTAGAGTTTGCCATGTTTACTGTAGGTTGACTATTGTATTAGCTTTCCATAAATTCCTGACAGGCTTTTAAGCATAAGACAGTTTAACACCTAATTTATTACTCCAATTTAATAAAATATCCTCAAATGTCACTTTTAAGATGTAAATATATCAAATAAATATTTAATTGCAATATTTTGAACAATTAAACCAAACTTTTCTAAAGTAGCGAAAGGTTTTTCCATTGGTTGAAAGAGGTTTTGAATCAGGCCATCTCCAGTTAATTCAGAAGTCTTTATTAATTCTATTGTTACTGCTGACTCTGAAAAAGCTACATCTTTCCCAACACTATATAATATTTTAAATTTTAAAAAAATTACTCACTCTAACTTTCTCATCTACAGAAGCATAATTTTCAATACTTGGTGAAGTGAGGAGTGTCAACAAAACCTCTAGCATGGACTTCCGGAGGCTGGACTTTGGACATTGATTTGGAAAGTCCCTTGGGAAGCAGCCCTTAAAAACACAGGGGCCCAGGAAGGCTGAACATACTTTTAGAAAGAAATCTTGAAGGCTCAGGAAGAGACCATCCCTTTGTGTTGAAAGATCAACCAGTGGGGAAGAAAATCGGCCTGGCTGAGCAGGGAGCTTTCTCAGGAACTCAGGGCAAAAAGAAGAGGGTGTATCACCTTTGGAAAAAGGGGCAGGCAACTCAGGGGGTATTTAAGGATGTCATTAGGTCATGTAGAAAGAAAAGTAGAGAGGGAAAATCTCAGAACTTAATCTGGTCACTTCTGTAAAAGATAATAAAAAGTATTTTTATAAATACATTAATAAAAAAGGGAGGGTCAAGGAAAACCTCCATTCTTTATTGGACCCAGAGGTGAATATAGTCATCAATGACAATGAAAAGGCTGAGGTACTTAATGCCTTCTTTGTCTCCATCTTCAACAGTAAGACCAGTTATCCTCAAGGAAAACGTCCTCCTGAGGTGGTAGACAGGAACAAGGAGCCTAATGGACCCCCTGTAATCCAGGAGGAAGTAGTTAGTGACCTGCTGACCCACCTTAGAGGCTCAGAAGTCTATGGGACCAGATGGGATTCATCCTAGGGTGATGAGGGAGCTGGAAGAAGAGCTCACTAAGCCACTCTCCATCATCCATAATCAGTCCTGGTTAACCGGGAAGGTCCCAGATGATTGGAAGTTGGTCAGTGTGACACCCATCCACAAGAAGGGTTAGAAGGAGGATCCTCAAAACTACAGGCCTCTCAGCCTGACCTCAGTGCCTGACAAGGTTATGGAGCAGATCATCCTGAGTGTGTTCACACAGCACATGCAGGACAACCAAGGGTTCAGACCCAGCCAGCACCAGTTTAGGGAGGGCAGGTCCTGCCTGACCAACCTGACCTCCTTTTGTGATCAGGTGACCCATCTGGTGGATAAGGCTGTGGGTGTTGTCTACTTGGATTTCAGCAAAGCCTTTGACACTGTCTCCCATGGCATACTCCTGGAAAAGCTGACAGCCCACGGCTTGGACAAGGGCACTCTCTGCTGGGTTAAGAACTGGCTGATGGCTTGGCCCAGAGAGTGGTGATGAACGGTGCTGCATCCAGTTGGTGTCTCACCAAAGGGCAACAAGGCTCATGAAAGGTCTAGTAAACATGTCTTACTAGGGATGGCTGAGAGAGCTGGGTTTGTTTAGTTTCAAGAAGAGGACGCTCAGGGGGGACCTCACTGCTCTCTACAACTACCTGAAAGGAAGTTGTCGTTAGATGGGGGCTGGTCTCTTCTACCATGCCTGTAGTGAGAGGACCAGAGGAAATGGCCTTACTCAAATCATGTGGCAAGAATTCTCAGACATGAAAAAGACTTTGAAAAGAATAATTATAAAATGTTTCCTTGATCAGTTCCAAGCAGATGTATGTAAGGTGTTCTTCCTCTTTGCCCATAAAACAAGGTTTTGAGCATAGCAATACATAGTGCCTACACAGTACTGGATATTCCCTCTACTCTGCTAGAAATGAGTAAATAGCTTCTGGCAAATATTTAACTTGTATTTTAATTTGCATATATCTCTCATATTCTTTTTGGAAATAAACATAGTCCCTTCCTAATGTGAGATAGTAATTTCATAGTTCACATAAGCTGTATTCTCTCACACTGGTCTGTGACAACCACAGTAGAGAAAAGTGGTTCAGATTGAGAATGAGTATTTTAGATAACAGCAATATTGCATTTTCTGTAATATCTTCTGTCACGGTACCTATTCATTTTGATGCTCTGTTGGTTTCCTCAACACCTGCGACCCGAGAGCATTCAAGGGGGTGTCTGTAATGGACTGGTAGATATTTTCACCCTATGGTGGATACCACTGAAGCGTGAGTGCATCATTCCTGTTGCTATGGTTATCAGGCTGCAATTCTCCTTAACGAAGAGAAGGAGAGGAAGGAAGTGAATTATGAGGCATTTTTCTAAATATTTAAGTGTGCTTATCATTAGAGGTGGCTTGACGGCAAGGCTGACTTACCACTTTCTGGCAAAGAGATCTTGCAAATTTGGCACGGTGTGACATGGAGAGCAGCAAGTGGGCTCCTCATGGAGTTTTTCTGCCCTGAGAAAAGGGACTTAAATGTCCCTATATCTCTAGTTCTAGGCTGAACTTGGAAACTTCAGTTTGACAGCCCATGGGATCTCCACCCTGGTGAAGTCCTTGCAGGAATACATAGGTGCATTTTTCTGGTGAATCAGCACCCTCATTTCCTGGAAATACTGTTTTCTTTTGTGATACGTGGGCCAATTTTAACAAATGAGTTCAAAAGCTTGATGAACAACCTGAGTAAATCTCCCTAACTGATAGCCTTGTCTTTGGTTTAATCTTGCAAACCCCTGCATATATCTGGGTGAATTAGAAGCAGTTAGCAACCTCTAATTTTCTTGGATGTTAACTATCAAATTTGCGCTAAAGCTTTCAGTACATATTTGTATCACTTGTAAGTTTTGTCCTGCTTCACATTCCAAGGCAGGAACCTGTGATGTTATTGATGATAGCAATTTTAATTAACTGTTATTCTCTGCTGGTATAAGTAATGCTGGAGAAATCTGCATATTAACAAACAAACAAAATAAAACAAAAAAACCAAAACAACCAACAAAAACCTAGAAACACTATGCAAACTGCTCTATAGTCTTGCATGTTTATCTTAACTTGAAACAACGTAAGCAAAAGAGCAGAGTTCTGACATTCTACTATATATTCCTCTTTATTGTAAGGGTGTCTTACATATTTCATTTTTTAAAAATTATCCCATTGAACTTTCAGAGGTTTTCAATTAACTAATATATCCTGTAATAACACATAATGTGGAAGTTAAAGTAATAATTTTTATTGAAGATTGTTTTCTCCTCTGAAAAGAAAGAAACAAATGCACAAAGGCCACATCAGGATTACTGACACAAGTGAGGAGAGGTTTCAGTATAGCAGAACTGATTTAGTTCTCTTGACTCAAAGATTATGCTGATACTGAAGATGCAGAAAACTCCAGTATTAATAGATCCACATGTATAAGAGTTCATCCTAAAACTGAGTAGGGCACAGTTGCCTAAATATTAATGTTTAAGAAGTTTTATTAAGTTAATGAAGAAAAATTAGTCTTTAAATCACAAAATAGGTTCCACTAATGTAGAACTGTTAATAACTGGCACAGGTAAGTATGGTGCATGGATGATCATCCTTGACAAGAAAGATCACTGATTTGATTGTCATGATATGAAGTTTGCCTATGTTAAGCCTAAACAATAAGCTTTATTTAGTATGTACAGTTTATACTTTATTGCCTAATCCAATATATGTATTACAAATTTATGTATTTGAGTGAGGCTAATACTGTTCTGATCTCATGGTACTTTGTTTTAAATGCAGATGTAGCTATAATGAACCAATAAACATGGAAGCCTGGCTTATTGTGGAGATCACACCTGTAATATATAATTTGTTAGTGGGCATGTAAATTAGATATCTTGAATATATAAGGGGTGGTAAAGGGAAATACTTAGAATCCATTCTTACACTCAGATGCACACCTTTCAACTTGTTTTTATCATGTTGAGATTTTGAACATAAAAGAACCTATAAATAAGTTCTGTTATCTCCAGTCCTGATTTCTAACAATGGAAACAATGCAATTCCCTCTAGAGACAATATTCTGCTATACTAAAAAAAATACACTGTAGTAAATTTTATGACAGCGTCTAACAGGAATAAACTATGAACCCTGTAAAAGGAATTTAAAACTAGAAATATCCATCTTAAAACTAGAAATATCCGGCTTAAGAACACAGAGAGGAGAATATGTATAGGCAGAGATAATATCTTCTGTTAGACAGATTGGTATAGCTGGGAAGTTTAATAAACTTACAGACTTACATATGTTTCAAACTGATGATGATTTCATGTACCCAAAGGCTGGCCTGACGTTTCCAATCATACTTACTTACAAACCTAGTCTTGCTTAAAAACTAACTTCATTTTCCTAAGCAGTTGCATCACCTTAAATATATTTATGGACTTAACTGCAAGGTTGTGGTTTTTTTAAGCAGAATTTATCCATTAACAAACATGGTACAGATATTGCACTAGATAGGAAATTAGTATTTCCCAGTATATCTGTTCATGAAAATCAATAAATATGTACTAGAAATTATAGATGAACCAGACCAATATATGAAGTAACTTTGTATAGATGCACATCACCAAGTCATATTGCCATCAAAGAGAAAAAACAGAATAAAATTAAACAGATAATATTTTAAAAGATAACTTTTCCCCCCAGACTGTGTGACTGTCACTGGAGATGCATAGAGCTAACATTCTCAATTCCCATTCACACTTTTGAGCATATCTGCTAAACACAGCTCTTTGCTTTTCAGGCAACACTTTCAAAATGAAACTTGATTAATATCTATCCATGTAAAATAGTTAACAAAGTTAGTAAACATTTTCACTTTAATTATTATTAACAAGAAATTGTGAAACATATTATTACATATTTCTGCTTTAATTATATTAGTGTCATCAAAATATTTTATCATCATTATCAGATTCTCTTTCAGAAGGTGGTGTGAGATTGTTTTCACCTCGCTGCGTGCACAAAAACATGAGATGTGTTGCAGTATAGTGTGACTAACCTAAAAATGTAAAACTTTAGCACAGAAACTATGGCAAAAGTTTGATAAATTATTTTAAGAGATGTCTTTTGCTCTCAGTTGGGTTTAGACCCACACTGGGATGTCACGATATCTCATATTTAAAGTGCTGAAGTCATATAAAAGGAGTTCCAAGTTGGGAGTCAGAGAGTTCCATTTTGTCTTTTGATAGCTTAGACTAACCTCATATTGAATGACTTTTATTGAAACATAAAGATTTTCTCAGGATGTTTCATAGACAAATTGTTCCCACCTATTTGAGAGTGAAGAAATTCAACGTGGTCAACAATGCTGGGGAGACCCTCCAAAGGGTATTTCATTATTCTTCTTGACTGAATTAAAAAAGAACTAAGACCTTAAATAAATCAAGTCTTATGTTGAAGGAAAATTTACAACAGGAAAAAGAGTCCATTATACTGCAGGTAGACAATGTAATTGTATCCTTTGGAAATCGAACACAGTTTATGTGGGAGAATGCAAAGACTATGAATCCTGGAAAGAACAACTCTATAAATGGGTCCATCACAGCAGCAGCTCTCCAGGATTGAGCGGAGTGGAAAAACACTACTTGTGTTTTTATTGTACAGTTCTCCCCTGAACTCTGTAATTCCCTTTACCCACACAGACTCCCTGTACAGCATCATGTTCTCTCCCCTCCCTGAACCAATCCCTGCCCCTGCACAAGCATTATTGGTTGTCTCTCCCCAATCCCTGGTTTGTTATTGGACTTTGGTCCTCCTGTATCCCCCATTGGCTAGCAGAGCCCCCAAGTCACTCCCTTTCCCCCAGACCTTTGCCCAATCACGTTCCTCTTTCTAAACCCTCCCCCGGAGACCTTAAAAGCCCGCAGGAGTTTTGAATAAATTACTTTTTGCCACTGGAATCCAGAGAAGAAACCTCGTGGCTCTTTCTTTCTTGGTGAAGGGGGATTGCGCCACAGAAAGCCTCTCCGAGAAGCAGCGAGTGAGGTGTCACTAGCAATCAGCTCTGTTAAGTTTAACTATTGTCATATTTAGAATATGTTCCTAATAAGAAAGTATGTTTATGCATATGTATTAATGAATTGCATAGCAAGAAAACAGAATTAACTTGAATAACATTTCATATTATCAGTGTAAATTTTTTGTTAGCTTTGTACATTTTGAAAGAATGAACAACATACATTTATATAATTTGTTTCATTGCTTCTGTATTTGCTTGATTTACCTGATTATTAGAGGAAAGGAGCATCTCTTGTACAAGGAAAGGTTGAGAGAATTGGGTTTGTTCAGCCTGCAAAAGAGAAGGTTTTGGAGTGACTGGAGTGGCCCTTCTAGTACCTGAGAAGAGCCTACAAAAAAGACAAAGAGGGACTTTTCACAAGAGCATACAGTGAGAGGACAATGGGGGATGGATACAAACTAAAAGAGAGTAGGTTTAGATTAGATATTAGGAGGAAGGTCTTTGCTGTGAGGACGGTGAGGCACTGGAACAGTGCCCAGAGAAACTGTGGATGCCCTAAGCCTGGAAATGTTCGAAGCCAGGTTGGATGGGGCTCTGAGCAACCTGGTCTAGAGAAAGGTGCCCCCTTTTTAAGGATGTTTTAGAACACATCCAGTTAAGCCTAAAGAGATTGGATGACTGTCTTTCAGCTTCATCTCAGGTCTCTTAACAAATTCTTTCAGTTTCTTTTACTTCTTGTTAATGAACAGAAATCTCTTAGCAAATTCCTTGTGAACAATGTAGCTCTTGAAAAAAGTACTACAGCTCTCTGTTAAAGCTCGGGACAGAAAAAATGCATTAACAATTTTACTTGGTGTTCATATTGCAGAGACACACAGTTTCAGAGAACAAACAATGAGCAATAAGATTTGATTTTAGGAAAAAAACAACAAACAAAACACAATAAAGACTTAAAATGTATAGTAACTACTCACTCTTTATTTATTTATTTTTGAGGTAGTTGTCAGAAAGAATCACAAAAAAATTAGTAATACCTAAACTTGCATCCTTTTTGTGTCTATATACAGAATTTCCTGGGAATGGTGATTACAGATCCAACAAACCATGTGAAACAATGTTGATAGTTCAAAAAGACAATAGAAGAAATATTCCAGTCCAAGATACTTCTTTTGATTTTTGCTTTTATGTGTATTTATTTATCTTAAATCATTATTTACAATCAATAGTTCCCTACTTGTTAATATTGGAAGACAAAGGCTGAATAAATTCAATATAATGACAAAAGATTAATTTCATACTGTCTAACTAAAATTTCTAAATTCTGCCCTTCTCTGTAAGTGAACAATTTAAAATCTCTGCCTGTGGCACACAACTGCCAAGCCTGGGCCATGTGTCACAAATACTTGTCCTGATGCCTGCCTCGCTTTCAGTAATTAATGATGACTCACAGCTTGCACACTAAAATGAGACTCTTTGTTTATAGCTTATCTCCCTCTTCCTCCTTCCAGCTTATTAAGAACATGCTAGAAATATTTAGGACTCCCAAAGGGCTTTATCAGAAACAAGAAACAAATTTACAAGACTCAGTGCTGCAAAAAATACAGCAGTCTCAATGATAACATTACAAAACAATAAATAATATCTGCTGCATGGTCATACCTTCAAGCCTTTAAGCATAAAAACAGAAATTAGAAGATAACTTGCTTACCACACCTTTAAGATGACGGTCTTCCTGCAGGATAAAAAAATAAGATTGGTAGGGAAAAAGAAAGAAAATTATGCTGCAGACCTTTGCAAAAAAAAAAAAAAAAAAATCTGGCATGCACTCTTTCCTTTGTCCTTTGACATTAGTGTGTTCAATACAAATTACAATTTTGACTTTCCAGCTCTTTTCCAGTCTCCAAGCATGACAGCTACTGTCCCTCAGCTAAAGTAGCACTGGACTATAATCCCAGGGCAATAGTGGAGCCTGCCTTGACCTGACCATGGTGAGCACCAAATAACGACCCCATGAAATGAAGGTTTTGCCACAAGCCAGTCTGATTACCACAAAAGAGCTAGGTAATTTTACTGAAGTCTCTAAAAAGGACCAAGGAAAGAGTAATTAGTAGCAATCAGAAAGTGAAGGGACACTGTGAAGAGCAAGACAAAGTATCACTGTGATCTGGTCAAAACTGAATAGATAAAGGAGAAACTATGTTCTACACACAGTGTGCTGGGATACAGCTTTTTCTACTCTTTTGGTTGGGTTTTATGATGCAGAACTACATGCTGACTAACTCCCCAATGCTTCCTCTTCTTTCTGGTGTTTCCAATCACTTGTACAACTGAGTCTATGCCTACATTAATCCTGCAGAAACATAACAGTAGCATCTCTGATAAGAGTTGATCTCGAGGCCAAAACCACTGTTGTTGAGGCATCCTATATGCACCTCTTTTTCTTTACATTAACTCTAGCCCAGCCCCTTGGACCGAGTCCTCTGGTCACTGACATGCATTAGGTTATGCCTTTTTTCACACTGAGGGATTCTAGACTTCTAAATCTGCTCCATAATATAACCTAAAGTACTGTGAATGAAGACAACAGAGAGACTCACTCAAAAACCACCTTCCTTATGTAACCTGAAATAAGCACCCTTTGAAGATGGATCTTCAGATTCCTTCAGATGGTGTGTTTCTGAGGACATGAAACACCTCTCTTTCTGTGTAGGTATTATGATTAGAACTAAAACTCATATGCAATGTGTGGGATGGGTGGGATAAAACTCCTTATGTCCTCCCCATTTTACATACCTGCTCAGAAATAATCACAATGAGCTGTTAAGACAGTTAGTTGTAGAAACCTAAATAATTACTATTATATGGATAGTCTGTAATATTCATTACTTGTATAAAGAAGAATATATGATTACTGGAGAGAAGAATGACACTTTCTCTTCCTAGTCTCTCCCAGTGAAACAAAAGAAACAACAAACAAACTGATAGAAATAACAGAAAGGTTGTTTTAATATCATAAACATATTAGGTGATATCCTGCAAGGCAGACAGTATTTTCTATGAGACTCACAGACAGCAACATGCCAAAGTAGCATGTATGAAATGGCTGAGTGGGAGGCAGAACAGTAATGCCATAAACCTAAGCTTGGGCTCTCACCACAGGATTGTCCTTCTCACAACACGGGACCTATTTCTCTGAGCCTTCACTGTCTTCACAGAAATAATCACCACCAGGAAACTGTTTTTCCAACTCATAGCCAAGAGATGTAGAAATACCTGGCAAACTGTTGTTCCGTCATGAAAAAACCTGTTGTGGGCACTAGTGGAAACAAGTAAAGAAACAAGGGTAGCAATGGTAATCTCTCGATTACCATTCTCACCAGTTAGTGATAGTAGCAGGGAAATAAGTTTTCAGTTTCAAGCTCACTTTTTTCCTTTATTCTGTGATTGAAATGGAAATGAAAATGGCTCAGCTAGGTTAGTGTACGAGGAGATCCTTTTACTGTAGCTGCATAAGGCTTGCCATCTTTTTTTCCCCCAAGGTGCTAGGAAGCCCTCTCAGCCAAACAGAAAGAAAGAGGGAAAAATAGTGAGTGATGAACACTGAAAAACAAGAATGATACTTATTTGATTGAGTATTGCCGTATTTTAAATCAAGTTTTTCAAGCAACTTCAATGCAGATGCAGAAAGCAATACCTCTTTTTGGTATAAGAGTATAACTCTTTTTGGTTTGGTATCTGAGGGAAAATCCCTACAGACTGTGTGACTGTGATATTATGATCATTTAGATCAAAATCCAATGAAGATAAAAAAGTTAGAGCCGTCTGTCCAGAACAGTCACCAAAGTACCCAGGTAGGAGGCTTGAATTTTAAACAAGCAAAATGGAATAGAGTCTAAATGTGAAATAGAGTCTAAACTTTTGTCCCCAGTTCCTCATAACAGCAAATAAATATGGGAAATGGATGGAAAGCCTAGACTTCATCTTTGAGGAGAATAAATGAACTTTGAAGATGGTGCACCAACTATTCTGTGGAGATGTAATTTCCTGAGTAAAACCCCTGCTTTTGAAAGATTGATGTTAATAACTTTTAAGAGCTTTTGTATACCCACTGAGTTAGCCTTTCGAAAGTATACTGAAAACAAATGTGGATCTGTTATTTGCAGATGACCACAGAAAGGAGGTTTCAAAGCAAAGATGGATGCCTATGCCATGCCCTGTTTCACCAGTAAGTGCAATTAGAGAATGCATCCAGGCTAAACTGACAGCAGAAGGCACCCAATACGAAGTTTCATGGTGGCAAGAAATGTTTGAGATTTTTCATGGCTGTTGCAAGAACTGTACTTTTAACTTCATCCCCATTCAAGGCAGTCCTAGAACGGAGGAGAGTATCCAGGCTAGGAAAGCTTGTCTGCAACCTGCCTGTCTCTCTCCATCTGTTAAAAGACCTGCAATCTTCCAGCCTCAGGAAGTGGGTTGCAAACACAGAGCCAGAGGTGAACAGAGCAAAAGAGCTGCTCAAAGTGCTATAGGTAAATTAGGGTAAAATAGAGAGGTCTTAACATTTTTTTTTTGAGTGAATACAATGTGATGAAATGATGTGATAAAGTAATTCAATTACAACCTACTGTAAGACACTGGAGTTAATGATGGGTGGAGTGATAGGATTTTAGGAGGAAAGTATTTTAATTTACGGTAGAGATGGCAAATTTCGAACCTGACTTGATTTCTGAATATCCATGAAAATCTCGTGTATTACCTCTTAGGACAAAAATTAAGCGATAAATTAGCTATGACTGTCTTCCTTTTTCATTCTCATGTCAGTCACTAATACTGACATATTTAAGTAAATATAAAGACTATTTGTTACTTTTTTTTTCCAGCTTTTAGGGCATATTTATTTAAGCTATACAGGGAATATAATCATTTTTCAGGGGTTCATTTTCTTCACAGTTACACCCAATATTGGTATATACAACATGAAATCCAAGGAATTCTTGCAACTTCACTGTAACTTCTACGTCTACCTACTGAAAGGTGGGTTTTGCCTTTTATAAGAAAAAATTACTTTGGAAAGAAGTCCTGCAATTTATGCAGTAAGTAGTGGACTTGGCACTGTTTCTGTTTGTACTGGAATTCACTTTAAAATGTGAATGCGAATATAAAATAATAAAAAATGTATATGGATCTGGCAAAAAAAGTGGTGGGCTCCAGGGAGAAAATGATATGTTTCCTACATATTGATCAATTTCATTATATCTCTTGCCTATTTTAATAACACGAGTGTCCCTGTGTATTTCTTAGCAGGAAAACATTTCAATAGAGTTGGCAAACAAGCAGCCTCTTCCAGCATCTCTGGACAATTCAAGCACCAGTAACTCTAAAGTATTCATGAGCATGTTAGTTTTTCTTTGTATGTATAGGGATGGAGCATTCCAGAAGCTGATATTCTTTTTTGTCTTTTTAAGAAGCTTCAGCTAAATCTCTTCACCATTCAGATTAAAGACTCTTTTCTGTGGTGTGGAAGATCTATGTACAGTTTTTTATGTGATAATCAGGAGATTTAGAGAGTTATCATTATGAGTGGTGCATCCTTTTGAACGAAATCATCTGGGCTGCTTGGTACTAAATTGGAAAAAAATAGAGCTGGTTTGGTTAAGGAAGTAAGAGGAGAAAGGGTGGTGGAAATCAGATTTGACCTCATTCTTCTAAACAGAAATAAGAAAATAGTTCATATTCTCCACTAATACATGGACAAAAGGTTATTTGTTCATTAAACACAATGGTAGATTGTTTCAAAATAAAATATTCAATCAAAAATATTGGTGAATTACATCAAGAAACTTCTTAGGTCTAACTGTTATATGAGATATCAACACCTTTTATGACTACCAACTTTGCACATGAGTAATCAGTCTGCAGCAGGTGCTATTTCCCAATTACATGAGATCTGAGTAAACTGTTAGTCTTTTTCCTGGACTATCTATTATCATCATTCTATCCCACTTTAATAAAGCTCAGGACTCCCTGAAAGTGCTCCTTTCAACTTTCTTCAAATAATCTCCAAAGCATATTTTTATCTGGACAGAGTAAGATGGCATTGTTTCCAAACCAGCTCATTAAGTTGGTATCTTGACAGGGTCATGGGTGAGACGACTACTGAGGTAGGTATAAATTTAACCAGTTTAGGTCTTGCTCTGCACTCACACACATTCTCATCTCTAATTTAATCTGAGTCTGGATCAGCCCTCAATGTCATCTCTGGATAACGGGTAACGTTGGCTCATAGGTTTCCATCTCCCCCACGAGACTACTTTGTTTCTGTGACTGTGTTGCTGCTGACCCTGCTGAGACAAATTTAAACTGTTTTTGAAGGTGTACAGATGCAATGCCTCTGTAGTCTGGAAGCAGGTCATCAGGATGCAAGTTGCCATAGGTACTTGCTGTGCCTCCAAATTACTACTGTTTGTTCAGCCCTCTACAAGGCAGAATGGACAAAAATCACAAAACACAGTGACTGGGTCTGACTCTACCACCTCTACCACCATCAACATTTCTTCCATTGCTTCAGCTGGTACTGGCTTGCTTCCTAAAAGCCCAGCACTGTGAAGGATGTAACCATGAACCTGATTGCCTGCTTTAAATTGGGCTGCTGAAATAATATGGACTATTCACAGGCTTAGAAATACATGCTTCTTTAGATAACTTGCTGCAAAATATTACAATAAAATGTGTGGAAGTGCACACACACATGCTAATTAAAAAGAAATCTTCCATATGGGCTTCCATATGTGTACACATCCATGTGATATATCTGAGTTTATAAACTACAGCATTTGCAGAATGAATAAAATTATTATTTGCCTCTTGCCAATGCATTTTTTTCTCCCACCCCAGGACAAACAACTAGAAATTATTTTATTTATTATTTCAGAGAGCACAGAAATGAACAATTCCCTTATTGAAACCCAGATCAGGGTTGAAAACACTATTAAGGAACTAGCAGAAATCCTTCTTCACTCTCTGTAGGCCAAAATGTGTGTGTTTGTGTTTCACCCTTTTACTGAAGCAGACATAAATCCCAAACCACTGAGTAACCCAAGTACCTGCTCAAGTACTTGACATTTGGAAATATTGGACATAATTTCCTCCATAATTTTCCTGGTAGTATAACATCAGCAGAATCCAAAAGTCAACCCAGTTCTGGAACCTGTGAGCTGGCACTGCATCATATTGGTTTAGCTACTGCCTTTTGGGCTTTCAGTTCCCAGCTGTCCCTCTAGGCTTCAACATTAAATAACATTGTACAAGACATGTACACCAAATTGAAAGGGTACTAAATGATAAATGTGTAAGATCTGGTGTTTACTGTCTCAGATGTTAAGCTAAGGTTACAAATATAGCATATAGGCCTACTTATGTGCAGTCTTTATACTGTGCTGTCAGGAATGTGCAGAAAATTCAAACATATCTAAGTAAATGAAAAATATTTCTGCCAATTCTCAGTGCAACTGAAGCTTTTCAGCTTCATTTAACTTCTTCTACAAACCAAAAGCAATTTTCACAGTAGATAATGATTTTCACTGCGGGAATGCCAAAGCTTCTCAGACAAAATGGGCAACTTTTGCTGAAGACAAGTGTATAAAAAAATATGCTGTTTATTCTACCACAAAAATTATCAATTTAAAAGCCTTTTCACTGATTAAACCAGAAAATATTTTATATATTTATGAGAAAAGTTTGTAAAAGATCTGTTTATTGCAGTGTTTATAAAATAATGTGACAGTTTCTAGAAACATTCCTGAGTGTCAAAGGTATATAAAAGATAAAATAGTCATATGGTAAAACTGTCTCTTCACTTACACACCATCAGTAGAGGGAAGGAATACTATGGGAATTGTCATGCCCTGAATGGGCCCTTTACCTGAAGCTTTTCAGCAAGTAAGGATAGTTGTTTCACAGACAGTGAGATGGGTGCACAGTGCATCCAGCACATCAGAACCAGTGTGAAAGGACATGCGCTTTGTATATTATGGTGCCCTAGAATTACTAAGGAGGCAGGGCAGGAATACAGAAGTCCCTATTTTGTTTGAAAATTGCAAGATCAAACACTGTTTTTTATTTAAATAATTTTTCTTCTTAAATTTAAACCAATAAATTCAACCTTGATATTGGGGGTTTTTTTATAAAAAATCTTTTTTTATCCCAGTAAAAACACTACTTAACTAATTACTTTAAATGTAATAGATATTCTTGGTGTTTGTATGTGTGTAAAAATATGATCTATGTGTTTCATTTTGCTATGCCACTAGTTGCAGTACTAATTGGATGGCACTATAGTAGTACAGATTGACTTCTCTGTAAAAAAAATTACTTTAAAGTAATTTTTCACTCTCAGAAGCAGAAAAATCTCTTTTGTACACAAAGTTAAAACATCTCTGAGATGTAGATGGATGTTCTGGAACAGGAGCAGCATAACTACTAAAAATAGTGTCATCGACATAACTTTCTACGTTAAAGCAAAAGTAGATCATAACTGATATTTTTTCTATTGGACAACTACAGGTCCTGGGACTCCAAAGGATAGTGATTACAGCAGCAAAGAGTGCTTCTGTTTGATGATAAGCACGTATATTAAAATCTCCTTTTAAACTTTATATATACCACATTCATTCAATAAGTTTCTCAGTAACGAAAAAGCTATTTGCTTTTTCCTAATAAAATATGGCACAGAGAAAGGACAATGAATTCCAGAAAACTAGGGAAACAGTAGGTTGAACACCGGATCATTTTCTCAGTGCAGTTTTTTAAAAAGACTGTGATTTCTCATTTCCGCTGGCATAAACACAGTTTCTTAGTTCATACTCAGATTAGATCAAATCCTTTCAAAATTAGACTAACAGAGCTGTTATTAAATGGAGGATGAATGTGATCCTAGTAGAAAGTTGCAGGAGTTGTTATTATTAATAATCATATCCTGCAATACACTCCAGGAGCCTTAGGAATTATTGGATCCTATTGTAAACTCTAATATGGAGTCATAGTCACCTCATGTTTTCTCCTCTCACACATACTCAGCTAAAACAGTTCTCATATACAAGAGATACAAAGGTTTTTATTTTGCTTAGGTCATTTATCAAGTCAAAGTCCTGCATCTGGGATGACATAACCCAATACAGGTTGGGATCTGAGTGGATGGGGAGCAGCCTTGCTGACCTGGTGGTCCTAGTGGCCAACAAACTGAACATGAGTCAGAATAGCATAGCTGCAGCAACAAACTTGAACTGGATCCTGGGCTACACCCACAGGGGTATTATGGGCAGATATGGAGATGTGATGTCTTTACTCAGCACTGGTCAGGCCACACCTGGAGTCCAGCTCTTGCCCCCCATATTTCAAGAAAGACATAACCTGGAGGTGGTCCAAAGGAAGGCTGCAAAGATGATCAAGGGGCTGGAATACCTGCCCCATGAGGAACAACTGAAGGAGTGAGGCCTTTCATCCCTGAAGGAGGGAGTGGGAACCTCATCATAGTACTTAAAGCATTCCAGCACTTAAAGGATAGGTGCAAAGAGGACACAGATTTTCCCTCCATGAGGAGCCACATGAAGAACACAATGGGCAACAGCAGAAGCTGCACTGAGAGCTTTTATCTTGGAATTTTACTGTAGAGAGACAATCAGCCTCTGGAACAACCTCCCCAGGGTTGTAGTAGAGTCCCCATCACTGGAGGTTTCAAGATGTAATCGGACAGGGTGGTAGATAATGTCATCTAGGGTACCTTTCCCATGAAACATTGGACCAGATGATCTTCTGAGGTCCCCTTCCAGCCTGGGCTGTTTTACGATTCTGTAAGACATTTCTTCCCTGAAGGTCGAGAAGTAACTACAGTGCACAATAAGGGGTTGAATTAGAATCATGGAAAGATTTGAGTCAGAATGTACCTCTGAAGGTTATCTGGGCCAACCTTGTACTGAAGACAGGGCTAACATCAGGTTTTTCAGGTCCTTGTCTAGTTAAAGTTCGAAAATCTCAAATAAAAACCAAATTTTCATTGCCTGTTGAGTTTGACTGCTCCATTATTTTCCCCCCTTGTGTCTAATAGGGGGAAAAATAGGAATTTCTAATAGGAATTTATTTTGCTTGTGACCATTGTCTCATTCTTCTAGTGTGCATCTCTGATAAGACACTGGCTTCATCTTCTCTGCAACTTCTTTCTAGGTACACAAAGGCAATAAGTAATTTTCTCTGACTGTTTTCTCCAGGATGAACAAGTCCAGCTCCCCCAGCTTGTTTGTAAGATACATCTCCATGTTTCCTAAACATTCTGGTGGATGTCTGTTGGATTGATTGTCTCTTCTTTGTTGATATTCCTCTTGCACTGGGGAGAGGAGAGCAGAAACAGGACGCAATGTTGAACATATAGCCTCACCACGGGGCCAGGCTAATCACTTACTTCAAACTGCTGCTTATGGTCCTGTCAGTGCAGCCCAATGTGCTTTTAGCATTCCTTGCAGGAGCAACTGATGGCTCATGTTCAGTGGCACAAATAGGTTCAACCTTACTGGTTTGCATAGCGGAGGAAGAACAGTGCAGCTGCAGTCATAATCATATTTGGGACCTGCTAAGCAGGGCCTAAAAAACCTGATTTAGAGCTAGTCTAGCTGTATTTTCAAAAGTGAAAGTCACATAGCACGTATTTAGCCCAAGTTTCAGTTATCACAGCAGGAGGCAACAACATAGTGGCTTGAAGACATCATCACTTGATTGGTAAAAATGCATGGAGAAAGGCAGCACAAGTGATCCAGATGATGGACAGCCCCTTGGGATAAAGCCATGCTATGTGGTACACGACATTGAGAGAGCTGAAAGCTATTGATGAGGGACACTGCATGAAGTCAGACAATTCCATTTTCCTGTTTTGATAAATTCATCCAATCCACCTCTTTTCCCCAAGGCAGGCTCAGCCGTTGCTGACTCCATCACACTTGGCTAATGTTTGTCTCAACTGCAGTTAAAAACCTGCCATGTGGCAGGTTCTCCAGGCAACTATGTCCTTGCTGTCCTACCACTACAGTTAGAAAGAAATTCCTAATATCTAACTTGATATAGAGCTGTCATTTTAGCTTTCCAGAAAAAGATGTCTGTTAAGGTAAAGGACAGACATCTTTGAGATGTGATTTAAAAGCAGATGGCCCTGCCTTTGACCGACTTCCACAGACTGAACAACATCTTGGGGGCTTTTCCAGCCCCATGTGCCATGCTTTCTCCGGTAATTTTGCTGCTTTCAGGAAAATTATTTGACAACTAAATCATCTGGAAGTTGCCTTTTGCCATAAGGCCGAAGAGAGTACTAAAAGCTGACAGTGAGACAAATGCTGTATTGATGCAACAAAGGATAAAACTATGCTATAACAATGACCTTCTTAGGATGTGATTTTATATCCCCCCAGACACTAAACCAGCTCAAGTGTGGATAATTTGCTCATTTTAAAAAAAGAATAATAGTTTGTACTTATATATAAATTTGTACATAGGAAAAAAAAAAGACAATTATAGCGAGACAACTTTTTTTTTTTTTAAATCTAAAAACAACTCTACAGTTAACCCAGGAAGGGTGCATTAATTATACAAACATTTTGGAGGAATGTAGTGATGCCCCTAGTCTAACGTATAACATTTAATTTCAATATTTTTGTAGCTTTATTGCTGTCTCTGGACAAAGTTCACTGAACTGGATTTATCTCAGCATTAATTTGTTCAATATCATATGGACTGCAGTTATGAGTTAAAATTGTGTTGAATTTTGAACTAAACACAGACAAACTCATAGACCACTCTTTTAAAAAGATTTTGAATTGAATATTATATTCTTTTTACTCTTAGAAACCTTAGAAACCTATTAGAAACCTTAAATGTTTATTTTGCCTCACAAAATCAATGTTACACATGCATTTGGTTTCTCAAACTTGGAATGGATGGTATAACACACTGCAGAAGCAGATCCTTCCATTTTTCATTGTATACAAACCATCTGAGAGATGAAGGTAGCAAATGACCAGTGAATCTGAATGCTATGAACCTTTCTGGCTTTAAGTTGCCACATGCTGGCAGGAAGACATGCAGTCATAGACACACAGAGACCCCAAACAGCTGCGAGTGAGGCTGCTGAACCTGAATGAGATGTGCAAAGACAACCTTTGAGTATGTGAGATTTAGGGTTTTATCCAGACCTCAATGCCACATCAGCAGACTGCTAATATTTGGTTTGTCCTAACCCTTTGATTCCTTCAATTGCTTGAATAGGAGAAACCTTGTTAGTAGAAACTGTCTTTAGGGGTAAGATGCTGCTCATCTGTATTTATGCATACTTGCAAGGTAACAATCCTTATGCAGGGAGCAACAGCAGTTATAGGTGCCAATTCATCTGCCCTGTGGTAAAAAAA